>NW_020538040.1:80730713-80760075 GCF_003426905.1 Ctenocephalides felis | reverse complement strand
AAGATACTAAGATACAGGGGATCAAAATAAGATACTTTGCTGAAAAAACCATACCTCTAAAATGTCTAAATGTATGACCTACCCCCACTAACTTCGAAAGGCCGATCCACCCATGCCCATCGTTCAACCCTTCGGACCTTCTCTTAAGGTCTCTTATAAATTGCAAATAATCATCGTTTTTGGTATTTTTCCCAGCAAAAAATGTTTTTTTAAACCATTTTTTCGGATATTAATTCATACATACACACAAAACTTTTTCACGAAAAAAAATTCTTAAAATTTTTTATTTAAACTTTTCCAATGCATTTTGTCTTTGCGTTTCTATGCTAACTAGTGGCTGTCATGGTGACGACATTAGAGAGGCGTGCGAAATTTTCCAGACTTGAAGCCGATAAAAACTTCAAGCAATAATTTATAAGTTTTACATAGTTTTATTTACATATGTTATGATTAAATAAATTTTATAATAAAAATAAATAATAATAAAACCTCTAAGGGGAGGTCCCCCATGCAAAAGGCCGATCTACCAATGCCCCATGGTATAATTTTATTTGGTAAATAAAGTGTGTGTTAAAAATCTGAGTGTTGTATGGTTCATATATATATATATATATATATATATATATATATATATATATATATATATATCGTGAGGTTTTTGTCAGATGGTGAAAGATATATGATGAAGTGTTTTTGGGTATCCATCCGATAATTAATAGAACTTAATTGAGAAAGATATCTTTATTGTAGTAGCAAACGTTGCGAGTCTTGCACAAAAATGCGAACACTAATTAATTTAATCATAGTTAAATCAAGAAAAAAATTTAATTCAATATTAAAATAAAATAAATGAAAAGATTTATAAAAATACTTTTCATCGAAACATGGCAATTGTTTGAATGCTAGTCAATTTGAATGCAATGTTTCGATGAAGCTTTATAAAACTTTTCATATATTTTATTTCTATGGAGCAAAAATGACTTTCCCATTTTTAAATAAGTCAATAGTATAAAAATGCATTATAGTCGTATATAGATTAAAATGAGATATTTTTTATTATTGAGAGAACTTCTGTACCATTATTACTGCTTTATACTAATATAATTCGTATAAGCAGCTCTAATACGCTATTCATAACTTGAAGTACAACATCAACTACTATTGAATTTATAAAAAAAATACTATATCAGTGTGAGCACCATTACATGATTTTAATTATATTTTACATGTTTGTGTCGCGATATTATCTATATTAGAGAAATCACGAATTGCACACGACCTTCGGAGGTGTATTACTCCACTTGAAATGATGAGCACATTCTTGAAAAACTATTGACAATTAATATAAAAACAAATTGATAAAAAAAGTTATCTGAAAAAGACAGCGCAGTGAAACATCTGAAATACATTTAATTCAAAAATAATCTCTTTGTTAACCCACTGTCAAATAAATCCATTTAATTTTGATGATTGATTGAACGATTAATCAAAAAGCACGATATTAATAATGTCATTATATTTATCTATGACGCATGAAACTATAAAGTTCAGTAATAAAAAACATAGAAAAAAGAAGAACATGCGACAGTCCTTTTGCTATAATTAATTAAAGCGCGACTTTTCGTAGAATAGTTTACGCAAAATGATAGAATGAAAATAGAAAATAAAAATTACGTTCTCATGCCTTGGTCATGCTTTAAGAGACATATCCTTGCCTTTCCTTCTTCTAATAATAAATAAAAATCTAATTCGATAATAATTTATTTAAGGATAAAATCCAGATAAAGACTGACCCACTATACCTTTTTTTCTTAAAAGTGGGTTCACAAATTAGGTAATAATAATACCATAGATAATAATATCGAATCTAATAAAAACAGAATATTAACTAATATGCATTGGCTTTTCAGTTCTTATCAATGTAATGCAAAAAACGTGGTACTTGGTATTGGTATTTATAAAATTCGGTATTGCTCCGGTAAAACTGCTGTAAAGTTATGGTTAAAGTCAATTTGGAACCTCATACTCGAGTTGTAAATTTCTGTTGATGAATTAGATGCTGTCTAGGCACCTGTATATATTCCTAAAGGTTTAAGCTGGTGACTACCCATGCGCTCAACAATATGTTAATTGTACCCTAAATCTATTTCCCGTTAGTTACATGTAATTATAAAATCCTTAAGCCGCTGCAAATAATAATCACATGCCAACTGTACAAATAAGCTCTATTATATTAGATGATTATCACAATTTTCCGATTACTATGAAATTAATGAATTTATTTACGGAATGAATCTCCGTAATATATTTTGACTAAAAAACATAATTTCGCATAATTTACACCATCCCACAGTTAAATATAGTTAAGAATCTTTTAATTTTATTGAAGGATACATAATCAAATATATTCAATTACAAAAATTTAAGTTTTATTTATTGCTAATTAACAAAATTAATTTTTTAATTGTTCTGGTGCACATACACCTCCACTTTGAAAAATGTAAAAAAATTGCAATGAAAAATGCATGCAAATAAATAAACATTTTTCTTTGCGATAATTATATCTGAAGTAGTTACTATCTATTTTTATTAAAGTACATGTGTAACTACTTCAGATATAATTATCGCCTTGTGATAAAAAAAAACCCATCTGGCATTTAAAAACATAACGTAAATTGACAATGGTAAGCAATTGATAATTATTAAATAAACTTTTTGCTGTATTCAAATAATTACACAAAATTTAAAAAAAAAATTAAAAAAAAACAAATATTTAGTCAATGATAACCCAATAGTTACAAATGTAATAATCTTGTCGTACTAGATAACAAATTGGATAGAGAAAGCCGTCTAATCTCAATTTTTTATACAAAAAAGCACCTACTACGTGAAATATGTTTTATAAAAATTTGAATTTTGATGGTCATAATTATTCATTATTTGCAATATTTATAATATTTATAATATCTAGAGCTCAAATAACAAAAATATAAATAAATAAGAATTAAATTAAAATAAGTTCACTATTCAATAATTGAAGAAAATGATTTTAAACTAGATTTAATATTTTTTATTTATTATTCTGGGTACTAAAGAAGTATCCTAAAAGCATGCACTCCTATTTCTCACTAATGAACTAATGCACTTTTAAGACTTTAGGACGCTAACGTATGTTTTATATAATTTTATTCAAATACAAGCAATTGTCTAATTGTAGGTTAGAAATAATATAAACAATTCGGCAAATACGTACGTCATAGTCAATTTAATTATGAAAATACCTGGCGTGAAAATCATTCAGATGTATGATAGATAGCTCATATAAATCCTGATCATCTTTTGAGATGACAGTGGCACAAATTGAACTTTCAACCAAGCACAGACACAGGATCACCACAAACAACTTTTCCAAATTCATTTTTCATAGGTGATACTGTCCCAGTTGCCGTGACACAAGTTGATTTTCTCGCGTCAGCCTGCGAACTGAAAGTCCGATGCGGGCACGGCGGACCGTTTAACAGATATGACTTGAGCTGGAAACAATATTTGATAATTCGCAACATCATGTGGTAATTCGTACACCTCATAGTCAAAGAGCCCACGGCAGCGTTCGCAACAATGAAAATTATTCATTCATTTATGCGCCGTTATAAAGTGATTTTTAATTACTTCATATTGATGCTGTCAAGTTTAAATTAACAATATGCAAGCTTATATAAAACTACTTGTAAGTGAGGAGCAAGTTGCCTTAAAGTTGCAAATTTTATTCAAAACGTATCTAAATATCAATTCTAATTGACTAAATCAATTGATTACACTTATCTAGAATTTCAAGATGCTTGAAAAAATAATTTTAATTGCTACAAAAATATTTTTTAAAAAAATAACGAAAAAACAGTTCGGCTGATCTTTACCAATATTCAACTTTCCAACTAATATTTTTAAAAATCTATCCAATGAGCTTTATTAACTTCCCGTAGGGTAGTTATAGTAATGGGCCGAAAATCGAAAATGAAACTTTTTGCATTTTTCGACGTTTTGAAGGTTTCTGAACATTTTGACATACCTCAGAAAAAATGGATGTGTGTGTGTGTTTTGCATGTGTGCATTTTTTCGTCCACGTTTTCAGGCGCACGGATCAACCGATTTGAATGGTTCAAAAACATTCGATTATTCTATTGATAATATATTCTATTGATAGCGAGATGTGCTGATTTCTTTTTGGCAAAGGCAGGTCCAGCTATTACGAAGATACGGAGCAAAGAGTGCAGAAAATACAAATCGAGTTTTTGAGAGAACGGAGTATCCGATTTGAATGATTTAAAAAACATTGAATTTGTTATGATTTGGAAGAGAATGTTTACTTTTTGGCAAGGGCAGGTTCAGCCATTTCGAAGATAAAGAGCTAAATGTACAAAAAATGGCAGTTTTTGAGAGAACTAAGCGTCCGATTTGAATGATTCAAAGAACTTTCTGCTTGTTTCAACAAAATAATTGCTTTCGAAAAAAAATTTGTTTCAAAATTTTTTTTCAAATTTTTTTTTTTTAATTTTTTTTTTGTATATTGAAAATAATTCAGATTTTAATGTTAATTCTATTTTAATTCTATCTAATTAATATACTTTAAACAAATAATTTCAACTTTGCAATTTTGTTTATATAATTCTTATAAATATTAGACAATGTTACAGTATTTACAATAATCTATTTGAATATATTTAATATTCCTCGAACATTTTGTTACGATACGGTAAGTACCAGCAATTTGCCTTAAGGCACGATGCCATGCACCCTACTAGTTTTTCTCTTAAAATTATTATAGTATTGTGAAAATGAGATAGACAAGTTTCGTCAAACAATTGTGATGCTCGATCAGTTGCATCTTTCCCGGGGTGATTTTTATCCACAAAGTTTTCATTTTGTTCCACATTGTACGAACAAATCGCTTCTTTCGCGGCTCGTATCTCGAAACACTCGTAAAGCGGAGTACCACTGTGTGTATATATATATATATATATATATATATATATATATATATATATATATATATATATATTGATACGACGTCTGCTCGCTAATGCTTTCCTGACCGTCTCTACACATACGTTCACATTATTTATAAACAAATCACTGGGAAAAAGAAAAAATCAGCAAATTAAATTTTTTTTGTGCAAAAGAAATGCTACAAAGATACCCACAAGATATGATACATCGAACAGTTAATAACGAAAATTGCGAATAATAGAAAGGCATTTTATATCGCAATGGTTCACTCCTAAAGGACTTTAAAATAAAAGCGAAAATGTGTTGTGTGTTCAAAATGGAAAAAGGAGAAAGAAACAAGATACGAATTCAAGAAAAGTAACGTAGGTCTCTGCATTGATCAATTATTTGAACGATATCACACTCGGGAAAATTATTGATTATTTTTCTATTGAATAACCATTTAATTTAATGATTTTGTAAATAAATTTGACAAATATTTATACTTTTAAATTTTACTAAATAATGTTACTAAAGCAAACTGAAAAGTTAATAAACAAATAAATATTTTAACTATGCTTTGGAAAATGTGCGTATATACATATAATAATATCTAGAATTGGAGTTGGTTGCTATGAACGAAAACCGCAGTTATAGAGGCGTCCATTAATCACATAAACTGGAAAAGAAGGGAAAAAAATTGGAAAAGAAAACAAAATACAAGGGGAAAGGGAGGGTATAGTTCGATATCACGTGTAATTATTTTTTCGTCAACGAATACCGATAGTGTTTTGTATGAACAAATATAGTTAAAGTAGTGAGATAATATGTATATGTATTTATTAACTTCCCGTAGGGTAAGTTATAGTAATCGCAAAAAAATGGAAAATGAAAATTTTTATATATTTTTACGTTTCAGAGAGATTATTTTATAGAGATTATAATAATGTGTACACATTTTGTGTAACTTTTTTTGGGTCTCGTATCAAGATTTTTTATTACGGTACGGAAAGTTTCTGCAATTTGCCTTATGGCACGATGCCATGCACTCCCCAATTTTTCGTCAAAGTAAGCCGATGGTGGTTTGACGAAAGAAGAAAGTCACCATATGCCGCCGTCAAAGCTGTTGTTTTGATAACGACTACATTCGTACTGCCATGCAGCAATGGGGAAAAACACTTTCGTTTATCGGAAAACCTGGGGAAGCACTAAAAGATTCCCGAGAACTGATTGCACTAAAAGATTATTATACAAAAAATCACTCGATTCATTCAAAATGTCTAAACTAGTAATCAACAGCTTTTTCAGAAGATAGAAAAAATTATTAAAAATTATTAAAATCTCTATAAACAATCTGATAATTTGATGTGCATCATTTTTTACCGCTAAACAGCTTTTTTTCACTTTTTTCACTCGACCTCTAAAACCGCTAGACCAGCCCCCGCAAAAATTTAAACGGTACTTCATTTTATCAATACAAATAAAATGTTTTTTAAATTATTATTAAATCGGACGCTCCGTTCTATCAAAAACTGAGTTACCATTTTTAGCTCTTTTTGCCTAGTATCTTCAAAACGGCTGCCTTTACCAAATAACTCAGCACGTCTCCTTATCAATGGAAATCGAATGCTCCTTGAATTATTCAAATCAGTTGATCCGTGTTCCAGAAATCGTCGACGAAAATTTTGTAGCTTTAATAGTTTTAAAAGACTATTAAAATTTTTCCCAAACATATAACATGTCTCGATGAGAAGAGTTCTTTTTTTTAAAAAAACTTTTCCTTTATTTCATTTTAATTTGATATTTATTTTAATTTAATAGTTTTTAAAATTCGTGCTTTGAAAATTGTATAGTAATTGGTGCATTATATATTCCGGATTTTTTGTTTTTTCTTTAAATTATTTGTATGCACTGAAGATGAGTCAAATCAGGACCCGAAACGTTTGGCAATAAAACATTTTACTTCAATAAAATATTTTCAATTAATCGATGGACGCACAAGAACAAATGTATTATAATATTTCAACATCTCAAAAAACCTCTCAACTTATATATATATATATATATATATATATATATATATATATATATATTAATTTATTTATATATTTGTATGTATATGCATATATATACAAATACATATATATTAGTATATATAAATATTAAATATATATATATATATAATTATATATAATAATATATTATTATTATATATTATTGTTTGTAACGACAACATACCGCGTTCGATTTCCGAGTCTAAAAGTAGCAGTGACATTCAATTTCAGTCTGATTCAGTTGATGGTTCCGCCTATGAAGGCCGATAACTCCCTATTTCCGTACATGTAATTCCTCGCTCTCATTTCTTACAAATCTTGGTGGCAAATACTCTGAGACATTTTTATAAATAACGATCGTTATTTCTAACTTTCCGATTGCGAAATAGTTTTTCCTTCTGTTTGGATCACATCATGATTTACGCTACAAAACAAATGCAGTTATGATCACATCATCATATTGAAAAAACTATAAAAATTTATTGCACATTTCCAATAAAAATAGTTAAACATTTCATGTATTTTCAAATTTTATTCAAAAAATAGTCATCATAATATTTTAATTTAAAAGTGTAATATCACAATCTATTATAATTTAACAGTACCACAAATACGTGGAATGTAAATATTAACGGCTGGAAACCAGAGAATCAAATATAGCTAGTCGAGATTTTTCAACTTGTACAAATATGCGTTTACTTCAAATATAGCTAGTCGAGGTTTTTCAACTTGTACAAATATGCGTTTACTTCATTTCATAACACGAATAAAATAATTTAAAAATTATGTTTAAACCGTATGATATATACTTTGAAATGAGATTCAACCAGTTTTTAACCGAAGCGTATATACATATAAAAGTTGCAACATCATCAGAATTAAAAGTAAATTGAAAATATTACATATATATATATATATATATATATATATATATATACATATACATGTTATATATATATATATATACATAAATAATAAAAAAAAAACCTATAGGATATTTAATTAAATTAAATATTTATAAAACTAATTAAAAATTATATATATATATATATATATATATATATATATATATATTTCTTCTTGTTTGGCCTGCCTCGAAACACGAGTGCTTACGTATAATATTCTATTTATTAATTATTTTTTATTCTTTATGAAAAAGAAATTACTGACATT
Organism: Ctenocephalides felis; assembly: GCF_003426905.1. Classification (NCBI taxonomy): domain Eukaryota; kingdom Metazoa; phylum Arthropoda; class Insecta; order Siphonaptera; family Pulicidae; genus Ctenocephalides; species Ctenocephalides felis. Next base: position 80,751,865 of record NW_020538040.1, on the reverse strand, counting down.
TGGTGCTTGTTTCCAATTATTAATTTTTTACAAGCTGTATTAATATGTGTAAGTGATAATCTAAGAATTTCAAAACCACTGACAATGACGTAGAATTTTACGTCAAAACATATCGAAAAATAAAGATGTTTTAAAAATCTTTACCTTATTTATATTATTGAAACAACAATATATATATATATATATATATATACAATATATATATATATATATATATATATATATATATATATATACAATATATATATCTCCGTTAAAAGTATATATCGATTAATACATATCTCCGTTCAAAGTATACATATAAATGTAAGAGGAAAATTGAAAATCTCACATGAAAATTTCAAAGACCTGCCTCTATATATATATATATATATATATATATATATATATATATATATATATATATATATATACATATATATGCATATATAGATGTGTACATACAAATATACATATATACATGTATATAAATAGATATTGATATAATAATTATATATTTATGCATGTTTGCATATATTGTATGTGTATGTGTATATATAAATATATTTGTACATGCATGTATTAATAATTAAGCTTTTCATTTATTTATATTTAATTTTTGTTGTTTACATTTAATTTTTAATTTTGTTTTTTTTCTCTTTACTATTAAAATTGTAAATTTATGTCAAAAAGTATGGAGTAATAAAAACGTTTTAAAAAATTTTACATTCTTATTCACTTGATGTTACGCCTTCCAAAAATTTAATCATACATTTCAACATCAAATTTATTTATTCTTAATTCATTCATCTAATATATATATATATATATATATATATATATATATATATATGATTTAGTAGTTAATTTTGATGTTGAAATATATGAGTGAGTTCTTGAGGGCGATACATCAAACAAAGAAATTTCTTGATTTCTTTGTTTGATGTATCGCCCTCAAGAACTCACTCATATATATATATATACACTTCAACAGTATAAATAAATAATATAATGTATAATAAAGGAGTATATAACCCATATTTACAAAATTATAGATTATTATTACAAAAGTATAAAATATTCTAAATACAAAATATGATTAAATAGTATTATTTTAAATATGCATATATAATATCTATGATTCAACATGACTATACTTTAAAAAATTATTCCTGCTCGTGAACATAAAAAATCTTTATGTTCTTTATGTTCTTAAAATAACATTTACGAAAGCATATCTGAATATATACTTATTTCTTAGAATATATATTTATATTCTATATATATATATAGATATTTGAAAATAATTAGCAACCATTCGTCGAAATAAAAAATATAGTTAAGAAAAAATAATTTCCTTTATTATTATATGTTTTGACACTTGATGTGTGTCATCATTCAGTAATCTAAAATACAATATAATGATAGAATAAAAGGAATTAAAAACAAATATATAAAGAGAGAAGAACTATACATACCACCAGAACAAAAGCACAAAACACAAAACAATATTAAATATATATATATATATATATATATATAAATATATGTATATATACATATATATATATATATATATATATTCTTTAAGAAAATTTCTTTAATTTTTCAACTGCATTTTTTATTTCGACGAACGGGCTGCTAATTATTTTCAGATATGTTTCAACGCCAAAAAACTACCAAGATATATATATATATATATATATATATAGATATAGATATATATATATATATATATATACAGGTAAACCCCCGCATAACACGGACTCGCTACAACACCATTCGAGAATTGAGATCATCCCTTTATAACACAGTACTTTTAAAGCACAGGATTGCTATAATATTGTGTGAAAATTGAGCAAAACTCTAATAAAATAAAAAATATAGTAAACCTATAAAAACTAAACTTTAGCTAAAATAAAATTAGTAACATCGCCATACAATAGCTCAATAAATTTGAAGAAACTAGTGCATAAGATAACACATTTAACATTTTTATTCGAGCGCGTACGTTCTATCGAACAATAGATCTAGACTTATCCGAACAGTTAGTCATATTTCCTAAAAGAACAACCTTCAAAGTAGGTGTTGTACGAGATACGAGCCACCGAAGGCGCGGCTTATTTGCTTCTTTATACGAGCAAAATTCGTGATATGAGCGAGTCGCCAATGAAGCGATGCCGCTTGTATCACAAAGCAGCGAATTTCTCCTAGCGTATTTGAAAACGTGCGAGTGAGAACGTTCTTGTAACAAGTATTTTTATGGATCATACAAATACTAAAATTATTTTGAAGTTGAAAAAATCAATTCATTAATTTTAATGTCATGCATTTGTTCGTGCAATGTGGAACAAAGTTGAAAAGTTTGTGGATAAAAATTACCCCAAAAAAGTTGCAGCTGAGTTGAAATGAGTTGGAAAAAAAATTATGCTCAATGGATAGTTGTTTTAAACTCAAAAACTAGAATCATAAAAATTTAGTCATTTTTTATTTAGACATTTGATATGTTTCTGCAGAGTATGTATTTGATGTTGGCAATAAATGTTATTATTATTAAAAACACTGTGGTGGAACAAATTAATTGCATTTCAATGTATTTATATGGATAAATTTGCTTCGAAGTACGTACAATTCGACATTCGGGCGTGCTTACGGAACGAATTAAGCTCGTAAGGCGGAGTACCACTGTATATTTTTTGCCAAAAAGAAAACGATCTCATTGGATAGCACTTGTTAGTTATGACGAAAAAAATATTTAATGTGTATAACTTCTTAAAAAAAATTAATGTATATAATATTTATTATAAAATTATAAGATGTAGCATGTTTTTGTAAATCCTTGGAACATAACATCTCTTTTTTCACTAGTCCTGTGGCCCATATATAACGGATTCGCTACCGTGTTATATGCAGGGTTACCTATATATATATATATATATACATATATATATATATATATATATATATATATATATGTTAAAGAAGTTAGTTTTGATGTTGAGAAATATGAGTAAGTTCTTCAAGGGCATACATCCTCGGGCTCGGTCACATAAACTACGTTCTCTGTGCAAAATATATTATATATTTCACAAATATTTTGCTATGCTCTGTTGCTATGCTAAGTTGGTGTATATATGATAGTGCAAAATTATGTGCCTTGCGCTAGCTACTGATATCCACTGATGATGACATAAAATACTATGTCGAAACGTTTGAAAAAATTAAAGATTAACTTCTAAATCTTTGCCTTTTATTTGATGTATGCCCTTGAAGAACTTACTCATATATATCTATATATATTATTTTGTAGATAAATAATTTTTTTACAGATTTATGAGATTCGCAGAATTGAATAAATCAACTTGAGGACTCTTTGCATCACTCTTTGATTTTTTAATATCATTTGTAACACTTTTCTTACAACAAATAAAATCATATATACTATGCATCAGGCTGTTTATCAGTCCTAAAATTAAGAAAAAAATATGTGAACCAACTTTTTAATGACATAATACTACTTCTGTAGCTAATAGAGAATACTGAAATTTATTAATGCACTAATTAGAGGGAATTATGGTGAAAGTCCTACCAAGCATATACCTAAGGAGATGAAAGCATTAATATCCTTATGTGATCGATTGGACTGTGGTATTAATATGTGTACTATTGTAAAAACTATATATTGTACATTGCAACAAAATACACAAATAAACATGTATAATATTTATTAGTTATTGATTATATTTATTTATACATGCTTATTTGTGTGTTTTATTGTGATGCTAAAATATATAATTTTTACAATAGCGCAACCATCTTGATACCATGATGCAATAGTGTTTCATTAATTAAAGATACCAAATTGTATGTGTTTCAGATTAGTTTATTATCACTATTATTTATTTTCTCTTGAACTTATGTACTTAGTTTAATGATTGTAATTGAAAAAATATTCCACTGAATGAAAGCTATGTTGTTAGTCGAAACATATAGATTTTGCAATGCCCGATCTTTAAACTCAAATAAATTATATCAACATCAAATTCAAGACTATTCAAAATTATATATATAATTTAGGGAACAAAAATGCATTATCAAAATAATTAGGAAATCCCATACTTAATATGAAAAAAAGATAGCACAAAAATTTCTATGTGTGATTGAAACTTTTTAAAACCACAAAAGTTGACAATATGATGTCAAAATGAGACATAACAACAAAATGAAACTTTGTTTGGTTATTATTTCTTTTTTCTGCAGAATGGAAAATAGTCATATGAAATAGTTCATAAGCTTTTTGAATAATTATTACTTACCCATTGTGATATGTATCCCTGCAATTGTTGCACATAGCCTTGTTAATAGTTTAGGCAAACTATCTCTTTCTTGTTGTACTTTAACTTTCAAAGCAGACATATCATATTTTACAAATATACCTGCTATACCATGAGAACCTGAAGCATGATCTGCAATAAAAGGCAAAAACACCAATAATAGATACATAGATCCCATGACATGTGATCTTAATGATAATATTTTAACTTCAAAATGCCAAGAGATATTCCTAAGAATAGTTATGCTTTCACTTAATATAAATAAAGGTATAACTAGGATTTTGGAATGAATTCAATTCTACTTGGGCTTTTTTTTTTCAAATATATTAGATATATTAAATACATTGATAACTTTTATAAAGGATGAATATTAAGACAACTTTATGGTCTTTCCTATTTGATTAAAAAATTTAATTAATATTAGTATGTTTTATAATAATTTTAGTCCCTAAAATATTAATAAAGCAACTCTATACTGCAAAAATATAGAAGTTTAAACATTAGATTAATTAGAAACTAAACAATTTAAAAAAATATTTTAATAGGATTTTTTTTAAATAATAAATAACAATTTAAAATATATATTGAAAATTACCTATAGGTCTAGAAAGTTCTTTAACGGAATATTGGCAACTTTGTGTAGTCCCCAAAAATGTCTCAACATCTGTTGGAACAACTTCAATAAAATACTGATACAACATCATAGCTAAAAATTATTTTTAGAGCATTATTATTCATATATATTTGTATCTGAATATGCAGTAGTAGAATAACATGATAAAAACAGAACCTAACTTACAATTTGCAGTAATTTTTTCATCACCTTCCATAGGGTGAATTATTCCAGGACTATCATCTCCAAAACTTAACCTGTGTATCCTATGTGTAAAATTACTGTCGGCTTCGGACATAAATCCACTTATATGAACATGACCCATCGGTAGGTGTAAGCTTTTCCCTGCAGTAATGTGAAAATTACCAGCTACCTAGAGAAAGAAATCTTTATTAATTTATCTCAATTAAATTTCATAGTTATATATAAAGTAGCATTTGCCAACCATAAATCGTTTAAAAAAAAAATTGTATTTATGATAATTTTACTTTAACAATTTTCTAAAGTTGAGTGAGTTTTCAAGAAAAAAACAAAAAGGTGATCACTCTTAGCTTATAATTACAGCACATCGATCCTCTTGTGAAATGTAATTGGAAATAAGAAACAATTTCTGATCTTCTCAAATTGATGCTGACATTTGTGAAACAAGAACAAAGATTAAAATTTGCATCCACATATATTATTTTGAAAAAATAAAATGTATTAATATGATTAAATGTAGAACATGAAGAAAGACAGAATTGTCAATACCATATCTATGATTCATATGAACTCTATATCTCAAAATCCATAGAATTATGGTAAATGGAATTAATTAAATTAAATTAAATTTCATATTGAATACACTCCATAACTAATTACTAATAATATTCAAAATTTATTATTTTAAATGATTATTGATTGTTTTAATAAATAGTTTTTACTTTATTGAGTGTCAATGATCCATATATTCTGCATGCATCCTTGGGTCTATCAGGTATGACTGATCTATGTGGCATATTCAAACGTAGTGCAGATTGACCGGACCTCCACAAAACATCCTTCACAAAAGTAATATTATCAGATTTTTATATAACATGATTATTCGTTTAAAGATATTAAAGGAGATCAAACAAAACTAAACAAACAATTATGGCAATAATTAATAATACCAAATTTATTTTTTGTATATTTAAGTTATATTAATATTTCATTTACAAGTTCAAGTTCAAAGCTAAAATCAGTCAAATAGGATTTACGATAGTCGATGAGGATTTAATTATCAAGTAAAATATGAACAAGACTTAATTATCAAGTAAAATATTGAAATTTTTCCTGATATGGTAATGTAATTCTTTATTCATTATTTGGAATTCTTCTAGTTAGAAATATGAGATCTTCAATTTACAATCTTTACCGCATATAATGTTTACAATCTAACACATAAAAATGAAATATTTATTCCTATAATTACCGAAAGAGCATGAAATTCTTCACGTAAGTATGAATTATAATGTTGCAAATAATCAAAATAACTTCTTTGCTCTGGAGCCAATTCAAACCAAGTATCTTCTTCTTCTAAAGTTCCAAAAGCAAAAACATTCTGGTTTGTAGAATCTAGAATATCGGCTCCAATATCTATACCAAAATATAACAAAGATTTGAAACTTATTATTAATTCAACATACCATAAATTCTTTTTTGTTGAATAAAATAAAAGAGTCATAAAAAAACATTTTTTATTAACTTCCCGAAGGAGAAGTTTATGTTTTCATCAAAAAATCCGATTCGCTAATTTTATGTTTTCTCGACGTTTCAAGCCATTCTGAATCGAATGAGACCAAATTTGGAAAAAGTATGTGTGTGTGTGTGTGTGTGTGTATGTGAACAGATTTTTTGCCGTAAATCGACGTTTTCTCAAAAATGACTGGACCGATTTTAAAAATTCAAAAGCCATTCGATGTATCTCGATGAGGACTAGCGTTTGTCAGTTTTGTGCGGCGATCGGCCGGGCCGTTTCGTTGTAAATTGCAGAAAAGTGAAAAATTTTTCGCCCACGTTTTAGCCCACAATTCTAAATCGATTCTGAAAATTCAAAAACCATTCGATAGATATTGATTGGGAATCGTGCTGATTAGTTTTTGGTAAAGATCGGCCGAGCCGTTTTCTTGTAATAACGTTTTAAAAAAAAAAAAATTCGACGATTTTTATGATTTTTTTTTTGACGGTAGATACCATAGTTTTCTAGGTCATACTAAAATATTACGGCCCTATGACAACTCGTTTAGCATTAAAAATTCGTCAAAGTTTGCAAAAATTGGTATCGTTTTTTTGACATTTGTCAAAATTAGACTTTTGATCAACGTTTTCTCAAAAGCACCTGCACCGATTTCAGAAATTTAAAAGCCATTTGATGTATTTCGGTGAGGACTATCGTTTGTCAGTTTTGTGCGACGATCTGCCAAGCCGTTTCTTTGCAATTTAAAAAAAAGTGTTAAACTTTTCGTCCATATTTAAGCTCATCCTACCGAACCGATTTTAAAAAATCAAAAACTGTTTGAAAGATATTAGTTGGGAATGGTACTGATTAATTTTAGGTGAAAATCTACCGAGCCGTTTTCTTGTAATGAACTGTTGAAAAAAAAAAATTAAGCCGATTTTCATAGAACTTTTTTTTGGCAATATACATCATGGTCTTATAGAACTTACTGTAATATTACGGCATTACGACAAGTAGTTTAATTTTAAAAATTCGTCAAACTTTACTAAAATTATTATCGTTTTTTAAAGTAGGATTGATGAAGTATATTATTTACACTTTTTTTTGATTAAGTCAATTATTTACACATATCGGGAAGTTCATGTAACTTGCCTCAAGGCTAAATACCAAACCAACTAGTTAATTATATGTTTAGACACTTGATTTGTGCCATCATTCTGCAAATCAACCAGAACAAAATAAAAAAATTCAATACAATAAAATTAAGTTTAACAAATATATGTATTTAAACTTTATAAGAAAAATCAACACATAACTAAAACTTTAAATAAAAAAATATAGCAGAAGACATGATATCTCCCTGCAAAAAAGATGCGAAACAGTTCAGAGTTGACAACAGAATCTTTTGTTTTGGTCCTAATTTTTGGCTGATAACACATATCAAGCGTCAAAACGTATAATTAATAAAATAAAGATTCTTTTTCTTTTGACACTTTTTTGTTATTCGATAAATATACCGCTAATTATTTTTAAATATGTTCCAACATCAAAAAAGCTATCAAGATATATATACATATTGATATTAATGTCAATTTCTATTCTATTATAGGATATAATTAATGAAATAACTTACGTGCACAAGGCATTGCAACTGTCAAATCAATATTAACAGTTAACTTTGAGTTAATATCAGTATCCGGAACAAATTTGAATATGAATCTGCTTGTATAGTAATATTTTAACTCTGAATACAGCAACCATGATATTAATATATAACTGATCAGTGAAACTGCAAAACAAAACACAACGTAAATATAAGACTATAATATTAAGTTCTATTTGCTTAAATGTCTAGTTTTCTCAGACTAAATAGAAGATGTTTAATATATTTTAACTAATATATATATAATATATATATATATATATATATATATATATATAGAATTTTGTAATATGAGTGGAATGAATATTAAACGTTAAATATGAACAATACAACACTCAGATTTTTAACACAACTTTATTTGGTAATTACAGACGTTTCTAGACAATGGTATGCCTCATCTTCAGTGTAACTTCAAAACAGTTAATTATATACTAACACATTATCTAATATTTTATTTAAATTACATTTAATTTGTGAAAAACAAAAAAAAACTGTCTCTTACATAGCTTGACACAGTACTAAACATGAGAATATATACAGAAATATTTGAAAACAAATCTTAAGTATCGAAAATGAAGGGATAGGATGGATATTATTATAATGTAAACAAACGGAGTGCACGATCGCATACTAAAATCAACAAATGTGAAAATAGATTAATTCATAGAAGAAAGTAAGAAAAATGAGAAAGATTATAAATTATTAATGATGTTTATATAAGAGTCATGTAAAATATTTGTCGGTTCTCAGAATTACGCCATTGTTAGTCCGAACTATTAACAATGATTCTTTAAATAAGTTTTAGTTTATTCTTTAAATTTCTTTAAATAAGTCTTTTTCATGGAATAAGATCTGGAGATTATCAAAATCTTGCTTGTAAATCATGCTATAATATCAACAACCATAAGCTTGATTTTGATAATCCCCAAATCTTATTCCATATGGCATAATCAACGTTAATAGTTCAGACTAACAATAGCATAAATCTGAGAACCGACACAAATATTTTACACGACTCTTATATAAACATCATAAATAATTTATATTTTTTTTCAATTATCTTACTTTCTTCAATAAATTAATCCGTTTTCACATTTGTTGATTTTATTATGCGATTGCGCACTCCATTTGTTTACATTATAATAATATCCATCCTGTCCCTTCATCTTCACACTCAAGATTTGTTTCAAATATTTCTGTATATATTCACATATTTAGTACTATGTCAAGCTTTGTAAGATAAGTAATGGTATCCAAATGCACTACAGTTAAAATATTAATTTTTTGTCAGTTTAAATGATAAGAATGCCATTGTACGAATGTATAATTTGAATATATCAATAACACCAAACAGAATCCTCGCAAATCTTTATATTATTAAATTTTTAACTATGATAAAAAAAAATAAAAAACGTATTTTTGATGTTCTAAGACTTAATCAATTAAATAAACATTGAATACGACATACGTGTGCCTCCTAACTTTGATGTCTTCACATATGATTCAGGAACTTTTGGAAACGCATCTAACGCTGTGACACTCTTGACAGAGACAGCGGTATTTCTTATTCTTAATCCACCCATAACTTACCGACTAGGATAATATTTAATCTAGTTATTTATTTGAAAAACAGAAATTAGGTTAGGTTATGTATATAATATATGTCAACTGCTTGTAATATAACATAGCATAATATTGGGTGATGTCATCGTTTAGTTCTATACTGAAAGTGACTCGTACATAATAAATGTTGCGAAATCTGCACTATTATCAATATTTAATTGCTTTCTCTAACGTTGCAATAGTAACCGTAGCCATTTGTTTTTATATCTGACAGTCTGACACGGTTTGACAGTCGTTTGTCGTTTGACACCCGCCGATCCGCGAGCTAAACCGAACGCGTACGATGTTCGTCAAGTCGTTTAAAGTGACCACTCGTTACAACTTTATTCATCTGTTCCCGAAGTGATTATAGAAAGTTATATTGTTTTGTAATTTTGGGAAAAAAGATTGCGGGTGCTATTTCAAGGTAAATTAATTATAATTATAAAGTTTTTTCTCTAGGTTAATTAAGTAGCCGTTTATTAAAAGTGGCTTTGTAATTCGCCCCGTTACATTTTTAATAACTTCATGTATTTGATGTGTAATTTTGATGTTGACATTTTAACATTTATAGTTTTTAAAAATGAAAAAATCAAATAAAATCATAATATTTTCAATAACCTTTGCATAGAATGTGTGATTTATTCTGTTACTTTTCGGCAAGGTTGAGAAATGTTCATACCGAATCCCTTTCTATGATATGCACTCATACACAAAACATTTGTGAATCATTCCATTGCTCGCATGTCAATGACATATGCATCAACAATTTTCAAAATAGAAAACAATAGAATGGTGGGCTTTGTGCGTTTAACTTGTTCTCAAATGCTTGTAGCATACAGTGTTTTATCTGGCAAAAGATTTGGCAATATATAATATACAGTATTATATAAAATATATGATATTTTCTCACTAACAGTTTAAATCATTTCAAATATGACGAAAGCAGCCGCAGATAAGCAGGAGGAAGAAAAAATAGCCAGAGACATCAGCCAATTGAGTCTGTCGTCCACATCGAGCCAAGAGCAAAGTTATAAGTGCTATAACCATGCTGAGAACAGTCTTATCAAAATGCAAGCATACTTAAATAATGGACAACTGTGTGATATCACATTAGTTGCTGGCAATGATGGGACAAAAGTGTCCGCCCATCGGCTTGTTCTCTCAGCATGCAGTGAGTACTTCTCTGTCATGTTTACAGGTAACCTTAAGGAAGCAAATCAGAATGAAATTCAGCTATGCTCTGTCGATGGGGATGCCCTACAAAATCTTGTGCAGTATTGTTACACGGGTTCTATCGAGCTACGAGAAGATAACGTGGAGACGTTACTTGCAACAGCATGTTTGTTGCAACTTAATGATGTCATTGAAGCATGCTGCACATTTCTTGCAAAACAATTGCACCCTTCTAATTGCTTAGGAATTGCTTTGTTTGCAGAACAACAATCTTGCCCAACCCTCCTTAAGAAGTCTATAAGTTACGTTCATGAAAACTTCATGCAAGTATGGAGAGATGAAGAGTTTTTGCGGTTATCAGATACTCAGTTATCAGCATTGCTCAGAAGTGATGATCTGAATGTTAATTCAGAACAGGAAGTTTTTCTAGCACTCATGGAATGGGTGAATGAAGATAAAGCCAATAGAGAAAAACATCTTCCACGCTTGTTAGAGTTTATTCGTCTTCCATTGCTTTCACCAACATTCTTAGTTGATCAAGTAGATGTTTTGTGTGGTAACATATTGGAGTGTCAGAGACTTGTAGTGAATGCACTGAAATGGCATTTATTGCCCGAGAGGCGACCTTATCTTGCTAACAATTGGTCAAGGGCCAGAAAAGCTACTCTTGGTAAAGTAATCGTATTAGGTGGTGTTGATGCCACAAGAGGAGCTACTCCCATGGAATTATATTGTCCGTGGAGTGACAAATGGTCTTCCTTTGGTCTTATGAGTGGTCGAAAATTGCAGTTCGGATCTGTGATCATTAAAGATAAACTCATGGTTGTTGGAGGTAGAGATGGATTAAAAACACTGAATACAGTGGAATGTTTAGATTTAGTTAGCATGACTTGGAGCATGCTACCTCCGATGAGCACACATAGGCACGGACTAGGTGTTGCAATCTTAGAAGGACCTTTATACGCAATTGGGGGTCATGATGGTTGGTCATACTTGAACACTGTGGAACGTTGGGATCCAATTGCTCGCACATGGTCCTACGTTGCACACATGATATGTCAGAGAAATTCTCCTGGTGTAGCTGTGTTGAATGGAAAATTATACGCTGTTGGCGGTCGTGATGGCGGTGGTTGTTTAAGTACAGTAGAGTGCTATGATCCACATACTAATAAGTGGAAAATGTGTGCTTCTATGAGCATCAGAAGAGGTGGAGTTGCAGTGGGAGCTGTTAATGGCTTCCTCTATGCACTTGGAGGTCATGATGCGCCAGCATCTAATCCCAGTGCAAGTAGATATGACCTAGTAGAGAGATATGATCCAGTCTCAAACATCTGGACTCCTATGGCTTCTTTGACTTGCTGCCGTGATGCAATTGGCGTCTGTGTGTTAGGGGATAGATTATTGGCAGTTGGTGGTTTTGATGGATCTAAATACTTAACTGCAGCCGAGGAATACAATCCTCAAACCAATGAATGGAAGCAAGTATGTGATATGCTAGTGGGCCGTGCAGGTGGAAGTGTTGTAGTTATGTCTAATTCATCGTTTCCCAACACTATGATTCCAGAAATCATAAAGAAGACATCTCCACCTTCCACAACTGCTAATGCTAAATAAGGAATCCCTTGATAACTTTTTGAATACATTAAAATGCCATTACAGGATTAGTTCTCTCCTATATAATTAATAATAGGTGCACGTAATTTCAAGTCTACATTTTTAATGGTAACCAAAGCCATTACACTGCCAAACAGCATATTCTGTAATACAAGTTTTCTAAAGATAATATTCCGAAGCATGGTAAATGTGATATAAAGTTGTATAATGTGGTTTAACATAATGTAAATTATAATACATTATTTACTCAAACAATTGTTAATAATGTAAACTAATAGTCTAATTTTTATTAATTTAGAAGACTTAAAACTCTTAGATAAACTTAGCAATATCAAATTTCCATTATACACTGAAATGACTAAAATGATATATATATATATATATATATATATATATATATATATATAAAATTTAATGTAAGATGCAGTATACTTGATTCTGTTATTATTCGACAAATAATTATTTAAGTTGAAAGTCATTTGTTGAAAATTAAGCTGCTCTAGTTTTATGAATAGTTATGAAATATCAATTAACAGGCCAAAGTAACTATATATATATATGTATGTATATATATATATATATATATATATATATATATATATAATATGACAAATAATTAACTTCTTTATAAAGATTGATATATTTAAGTTATATTTAATTATAATATTAATAAGTTTTAAGATGTATTATCCTACTTTTATTTGATCTGTTGGAGTGCCAGATTATTATCGCTATTCTCATTGTTGGTTTCGCTTATAACCAAACTCTAAAGAAATCAGTAGTAGTTTGTAAATACCAAGTGCTTATAAAAACCATGATTGAGAAATTTTATCGTAATGCAAATTAATATCGCCACATGAATTGTATTGACTGGTTCATGCAATTAAAAAACATTGTATTTAGCAGATCGGCACTTTTCAAGATCAATCTAGAAATGTGTTTGTGGCATACTGTTCTATTGTCGCTGTTACCAAAAAATCTATTACCTTAGGTTTTTCCTAATTAAGTCATTCTTAGTTAGCTGCATCCTAGGAAGTATTAATTTAATTTTGTGCAAATTTTCTTGAATTTGTGATTTGTATTCTTGTTTTATAGAATCAATAACAATTTGGATTTACATGAATCCAGCCATTCCATTTTATAAAATTGTGATCAATTAATGCATTTTACTTCTGTAATTTAAATTTACAAAAAAAACTGTAGATCAATTGAAACCTGAAAGTGATAGTAGAAAATAAGTTATCATATTTATTATAAATATAAGAAAAGATTAGATGATTTTTATATATCTTAAATTATATGCTAGAGTATACTTATATTGGACTTGACAAAAACAAGGAATCTATAGTATGATCAGAATTTATGAAGACATCACATGTGTCCAAATAGCAAATAAATAATTTTTGCTCAAACACAATACATGTAATTATATATACCAAGTATTTATGTAACATTTAATGACTTTGTATATTCTCATATTTTAATAATACATGAAAAGTATTGAGTTTTTTTTTTATTAATTTTAATCTACAACGTATATAACTTAGTGCGGCTTCACTCTTAGAATGAACAAACCTGAAATTCAATTAAATTTTTAGTTTTGCTAATGTAGTCCAAATGTAAAAAGTTTTCGTTTGGCATTTGTTGGAAGATGGAAATACATAACTAATGGACAAATTCTGCTGCAAAATAGACCAATGGCAACTTTGTTGCGCTGCGTTTTCAAAGAAAATGGTACTAAAAACTGACAAAACGCTATGTATTTGCTGTGCAATCAGCCGTTTATATAAAACCTAACTAACGCATAAACGTCAAAAAAGAATATCGTCATAAGTGCATAGTTCTGGTGTGTCATATAACACATTCGAGATGTTAGAATTGACTGCACAGCAAATACATAGCATTTTGACTAGCAATTCCTCATACGAAGATAGGGACGTAACATTGGTCTATTTCACGGCAGAATTGGCCCATAGTTTTTCGTCATATTTTGCTTTTTGTTTCCGCAAAGATTATTAAAACGCATCTTAAGCTCACAAAAAGTTATACCCTGTTAATAGCCTTAAAAAACTAGCTACTCATGCAGTGGCGGATCCAGCTTCGGCGTCAGGGGGGGGTCATAATTAGTGTTAGAACGATAGTATCGATACTGAGTAAGTATCGATACTTTGATTTAGATAATGAGTACTTTTGCAATCGATACTTCGGGTCGATTCTTTTGGCGGTATCGATACTTTGCGCCGATTCTACTCAAAAAGTATCGGCTATATTTTTTGACCCCACCAAAAGTTCGACCGCATTTTATGAACACTACTCATTCTTTTTTGTCGTGGCGGCACCGCTCTTCATAGATAACGAACGAAAGAAGCGATAAGTCGAGTGCGATATGGTTTTTGTTAAAGAAGATGTTTATGAATGCCCCTAGTTCGAAGCCAATGATTAACAATAAATAAAAGAATTAAAGTTTAAGATTACGTACGTCGATAATATAATTTCTGTTACCTCCGAGAACATATGTTTATCAACGATAATAAATTTTGTATGTTATATGCAAAAACCTTGTTATCTGCGAAATTGTCACGCAACCAACTTTGATTAAATAATTTATTAAGACATTCGATTTCCGATTCTAATTTTTAAAGCCGATACTTTTTTTCTAAAATAAATACTACTTCATAATCACTAAGTATTTCCATTAAAATTATTATAGTTCCGATTTTAATATTTAAAGCCGATACTTGTTTTTTCTAAAATAAATACTATTTTATAATCGCTAAGTATTTCCATTAAAATTATTATAATTCCGATTCTAATATTTAAAGCCGATACTTGTTTTTTCTAAAATAATAAATTCTTTTTGATAAAAATTAGCCGACATTATAATTATAAATGAATACTTTCGTCACAAAACAATGCTTTTTTTAATTAATGAGTATTTTTCTTTGTGATATAAATTAGCCGATACTAAATTCATAAATGAATACTTTTGTCACAAAACAATACTATTTTTTAATTAATGAGTATTTTTCTTTGTGATATAAATTAGCCGATATTAAATTCATAAATGAATACTTTCGTCACAAAACGATACTATTTTTTAATTAATGAGCATTTTTTTTTAGTATCAAAAAATTATTGTTTTAAACTTCTCAAAATATTGAAAATGATGCTGATTTAACAGCATCAAATACAGGCAATAGAATTTATCATAATATTGTAATTCGATCTGTAGTGAGTTTTAAATCTTTCTGCACTTGTTAGGTTTGATTTTGATGAAAAGTACTCGATACTGAGTAGTATCGATACTTTTGCCACGATACTTTTTTGGAATCGATACTCTGCCTCGATTCTTTTTTCAGTACTCGGTATCGATACTTTGCCTCGATACTTCTAACACTAGTCATAATTGAAAAGTTTTTATAGTCCTCAATGAGTATGTAACAAATTTAATATATATATATATATATATATATATATATATATATATATATTAGATAGAGCGGGGCGAAAAGATTCGCGGGTAAAAAGGTCCACTACCGATATCTCAAAAACAAGTAAAGTTAAGAATTTCTTAACAACAATATTTGAAAGTAGAGGGAAAAATGTACAACCAGCCATCACCCTGATTCTTACGACGTTAAAAAAGCATTTTTACAAGAGATAAATTAAATAAATCTTTATTCCAACTCTGCTGGAGAATATTTTGGACAAAATATCGAATCAAGGTTATATACAGAGTTATCTCTGTAAAAAATGTATCTATAAAATTCATATTTTTCATTGGTTGAATAATGTAGCTATTATTTCGTTAAATCCCTTTAAAATTAAAAATACTAAATTGGATTGTTTGTCCTCTCGCCGATTTTACCCCGCCTATGGGGTAAGAAAAGACCAAGTGACAATTTTTTTAAAAACAGCAAAAAAACACATTTTTGTGATGAATTAGCTGGAAGTTGTACTAAAACATAGTCAGACGATTTTTTGTTTGATATGTCTGATTGGTTGTTATGTTTTTCGTTTAGTTTTCACAATATAATTGCTCAAAGTTAAATTAGACCCGCCTAACCTTATATATGTGTATTTTTATAAAAATAATCTGCGTCTTTGACGTGTGTCAAAATTTGATCTTTCCTCGACGTTTTCTCGTCTGAACCGATGTTAAAATTTAAAAACTATAAAATGGAACTGAATAAGCGCTTGCGTTGATTAGATTTTTGAGACGATTGGTCGATCCGTTTCTTTACTATTGACAGAAAAGTGCAGAAATTATCGTCCATGTTTTTGTCAAAAATTTTTAATCGTTTTTGCTTAAACTATTCGATTGATATCATTTGGAAATAAATGGTTTCTGGCGAAGATCGGTCAAGTCGTTTCTTTTTCATAATAGATTGCTATTTTTTGGCGATTTAAGCAAAACTTTGCATGGCGATAGAGTTTCTGCTCTAAATGAACGTACTAAACTATATTAAGGCCTGCGACAAGTGGTTTACTTATGATAATTAAAGTTTGGATTATTTGGCCGCGTTTTTAAAAAATTCACCGTGTGTTTGTATTCGGCTTCGTATTTTGTATGTGTTCGTTTTCCATCAATGTGTAATATTCAAACCATTTTTCGAAAAAAATAATTACTATATTTGAAAATAAAAACAATTTGCAATAGTTTCTCACTTCAAAATGGTTTACAGCGATTAGGAATACTTCTCTAAATCAGTCATTATTAACTTCCCATAGGGTAGTTATAGTAATAGGCCGAAAATCTAACGTTTTGAAGGTTTCTGAACACTTCGCCATACCTCAGAAAAAATGGATGTGTGAGTGTGTTTTGTATGTCCGCATTCTTTCGTCCACGTTTTCGGGGGTATGGTTTAACCGATTTGAATGGTTCAAAAAACATTCGATTCTTATTGTTAGGGAGATGTGCTGATTAGTTTTTGGCAAAGACAGGTCCAGCAGTTACGGAGATACGGAGTAAAGAGTGCAGAAAACACAAATCTAAATAACATTGAGTTTGTAATGATTGTGAGATGAGGTGATTAGTTTTTGGCAAAGGCAGGTCCGGCAATTTCAAAGATACTGAGCCAAATATGCAAAAAATGGCAGTTTTAGAGAGAACTGAGCGACCGGTTTGAATGATTCAAAAAACTTTCTGCTTGTTTTGACAAAATAATTGCTTTTCAAAAAAAAAATTGTTTAAAATTTTTTTTTTGTATATAGAAAATAATTTAGATTTTAATTTTAATTCTGACTAAAGTTTAAAACTTATATACTATAAATAAATAGTTTTAACTTTGCAATTCAGTTTATATAGTTCTTATAAATATTAGACCCTGTTAAAATATTTATAATAATCTATTTGAAAACATTTAATATTCCTCGAACATTTTGTTACGGTACGGGAAGTTCCAGCAATTTGCCTTAAGGCACGATGCCAAACACCACTAGTTAACTTCCCGTAGGGCAAGTTATAGTAATCGCAAAAAAATCGAAAATGAAAATTTTTATATATCTTTACGTTTCAGAGGTTTCTGAACATTTTGGCATACCTTAGAAAAAATGGATGTATGTGTGTGTGTGTGTGTATGTATGTACGTGTGTGTATGTATGTGCGGATACAAATTTTCGTCGACGATTTCGGGAACACGGATCAACCGATTTGAATAATTCAAAAAACATTCGATTCGTATTGATAAGGAGACGTGCTGATTACTTTTTGGCGAAGGCAGGTCTAGCCGTTCCGAAGATACGGGGCAAAAAGTGCCGAAAACGGTAACAAAGTTTTTAAGAGAACGGAGCGTCCGATTTGAATAATTCAAAAAACATTTTACTTGTATTGACAAGATATAGAATTGATCAAATTTTCATGAAGGCAGGTCTAGCGGTTTCGGAGATCTAATAAAAAAAGTAAAAAAAAATGCCATTGGGCGGTTAAAAATGATCATTAGACATATGCACATCAAATTATCAGATATTTTATAGAGATTTTAACAATAAGTATACATTTTTTTTACATTTCTATGGGCTCCGTACCAATGCTTATGCGTTAGACGGCGGCGCGGCACTTGCGTGCTTTGACATTTCGTCTCTATGCAGTTCAAGCAGTGCGATTGCTTTGAAAAAAAGTTCAAAATTTCCAAAATATGTCAAAATAAAGAAAACATTTTTTTTAAAAAAAAAATTTTTGTTTTCAAAAAAAATTTTTTTTTTAAAAAAATGTAATATTTTGTCAATTTTATAGTTTCTCAAAAATCTATTTTTTTTCGAAGTAAAATTTTTTCAAAAATGTTAATCGTTTTTAAAAAAATAATAATTTTTGGTACGGGAAGTTCCAGCAATTTGCCTTAAGGCACGATGCCCTAATTGCCTTAAGACAGAATTACACTTACAGCTAGTTTATATATTGATTAACATTTACAGATGTTAATATTACAGAAAGTTCATGCGTAAGGGCCACTCACAGTCAGTTTAATTTTTTGAATTTTGAATGAATTTTTTTCCTAAACTGTAATAAAACAGCTATTCGCAATACGATTGGAAAATCCTTAAATTTTAGGGATTTTGACTCCGCCATTCGTCTACAATCAGTTAAATATTTAAGTTATATAATGTGTTTGGTGAATGAAATCATTATGAAGTAATTTTGTTGTTAAATTAGTGTTTTATCTAAGTCCTACAACAAGCTCAGGGGGGGTCATGACCCCCGTGACCCCCCCCCTGGATCCGCCACTGTACTCATGTCAAAATTGGATTGCCAAATTTCGTTCTAGTGATTTTTTTTTTACTCAAAAATAGTTGAAGTTGACGATGAACTAATCAAAGCAATAAACTATTCGATTCGTCACAGTACAACACAAGTAAGACCGCAAAGAAGCTTCATCGGGAACTGTAAAGGTAAGGAAATAAACTATAAAGTTATATAATTAATTTAAAAAAAATGGATATAAAATTGTTGTACTTACAGTTAAATACTTACAGACAAATATTAACACATAATTACACTACACTTTTACGATAGCGATTGGTCAAATTTATGTGAGGTCGTGCGTCGTCTTGATTTATGCTGACAATACTACAACTTTCATATTGATCATTTCTGGCCTTTTCTATTGAAGTACATCATTTAGTTTATTCAGCTGATTACAGTTCGAATTAGCAGTTGTGGCTTCTCAAACAATTTCTTTGAAATCTCACCAAACATACAGCATTACTTTTTTCTGCTGAATATCGGCTTCGGAAATGGTTTGAGCCGGTTCACTTTTATTATTAACTTCCCGAAGGAGAAGTTTATGTTTTCATAAAAAAAACAATTCGCTAATTTTATGTTTTCTCGACGTTTCAAGCCATTCTGAATCGAATGAGGCCAAATTTGGACAAAGTATGTGTGTGTGGGAGTGAACAGATTTTTAGACCATACTAAAATATTACGGCCCTACGACACCTCGTTTAACTTTAAAATTCGTCAAAGTTTGCAAAATTGAGTAACGTTTTTTTGGCGTTTGTGAAAATGAGAAATTCCATCGTTTGCTTAAAAACGCCTGAAGCGATTTCAGAAATTTAAGTCATTTGATGCATCTCGATGAGGATTATCGTTTGTCAGTTTTGTGCGACGGTCTGTTTAGCAGTTTCTTTGTAATTTGGAAAAAAAGTGTTAAACTTATCGTCCACATTTAAGCTCATACTACCGAATCGATTTTCAAAATCAAAAGCTGTTCGAAAGATATTAGTTGGGAATGATACTGATTAGTTTTAGGTGAAAATCTACGAGCCATTTTCTTGTAATTAACTGTTGAAAAAAAATTTAAGCCTATTTTCATGGAACTAAAGTTCTACAGAAACTTGTTCGAATATAAAAAATATTGATTTTTGAAAATTTGCTTTTAGAAAATACTCCGAGTTTACGTGTTCGTTCATTTTCAATTATGTGTAATAAATCACTCACTCAAATTATTTTATTGATTAAGTCGATTATTTGCACATATCGGAAAATTCATGTAACTCGCCTCAAGGAAAAATACCTATACCAACTAGTTTCATTACGTGCGATGTGTTGCATACAATCCATTTTACGTTCCTATCAATAATTCGTTTAAAAAACGGATCATTTTTGTGACATTTGGGAAGTGAATCGCAGACGTCAATGCAGCGCCGTAGGTTCTTCTCCATGAGAACATGGTGTCCTCATACATCGAGTTTCGTGCATAATCTCAGGCCGTCCAAATGGTCATAAACTATTAAATTTATAAATTCAACTGGTCTTCCCGAACGTCCCCCGGATCGAAATTTAACTAACCAGTTTTGGCACTGGCGTACGTCAACACACCTTCATGCACATCAATCAATTTCTTTCTGGCTTGGCCAGAATTCTATTGAGCAATTTACCCTATCTGTAGGAGGATTCTATTCCTCCACAATTACACTTTTTATGATATTTTTCTGTCCAGTTCTTTGTTTTGTTTCACATGCCCAAATATGTTA
>NW_020538040.1:80706836-80730613 GCF_003426905.1 Ctenocephalides felis | reverse complement strand
TTCAACATAAATATATATTTATGCTCATTAGTTTAATTTTTTAATTGATGTGCTCGTTATTATTTAGTCGGGTCGCCGATTTCTTATTTGAGGCACTCTATGACGCGTTTCAAGGATAATGATTGGCTACAAGTGACTACGTCTTTTGGGTTTTGTAAGCAAAGGGACTGACATAGCAGTATTGTAGTTTTATTATCCATTTACTTATCTGTCCAATGAAAAATCGTTTTCCTGAAATTGTTTACTAGTGGTGTTCTTGCGTTTTTAAAATCTTCAATATTGGGGCGGAATCCAAAGATTCATTGACAAAAATTATTCCTATTAATTAAAGTCTTGTTAAAATACCCCAATACCTTAAACGTAAAGTTAGCAAAAAGGTTTTTTCTCGATTTTTTTAAGTCATTTTAATAACTTTCTTCTATTAGTTTAAATCCAGTATAGTTTAAGTCCAGAAAAGTTAAGTAGGGAGGCTGATACTTTTTCATTCATAGTTAATTTGTCGTTGCAATTAGCAGCGCGTGCTAATTTCAATTTGCCAATATTTGTATATTTAATTTTATATATTTTATTGCTATTATATGTAAAAAATTGTTTTTCACCACCTTTAAGAGGCACAACTAGTGTAACCGCCTAAAAAAGGTGATTTTTGGGAATTTATATTAAAAAAAACTACTTTATCAATCATTTCAAAATTTTAGGAATATATTTATACATGTTTTAAGAATACATAGTAAAATTTTTGAAGAAAAAAATTAAATATTTTTTAAGTTATCGTCGATCTCCAACGGCGCAACAAAAAAAGGCCCTTCACTGCTGCAGTGATTTCGGCCTTCTACGTGGATGAAATTAAAAAAAAATGTCGCTAAACTAGATAATATTGCCTGTAAAATGAACTACGATAAAGAAAAAAAAACAAAAATTGACAAAATGACGAAAAAAGTCAAATTTTATCCAAAATTTTGGTCGTTTTTAGACTGCCAAAATTCGATTTTTGATCGAATCGATTTAAAATTTTGGTATGTTATTTTTAAAGGTATAACCATATATCGAAATATGGAAGAATTAAAAATTCGATTTCTTGAAAATTTCACACTAGTTGTGCCCCTCGAATCAGAAAATAATGTTATATATATATAAGCTTTACTTTAGTATTGAAAAGTATATCATCGAACTTACTATGCACGCTCAGCTCTTATAGTTCTTTCTTATTAGTTGCTGTCAAAATCATTTACAATGCGGTTTACTGATTGGCTTGTATAGTATGTCGAAATAATTTATTGTTTTTGATTTCATTTAAGTTAATGTCGAACACATTTTCTTTAGGAGTCAGTAATTTGTTAACGATATTTTTGATGTCATCAATTTCTGAAACTTATTCTAAAGTTTAAGTTCTAAGTTTAGGATAATTTATCCTAAGTTTTGGACCTCGAAACTTGGGATAAATTATCCTAAAAGACTATCAGCCTTATAAGTGCAATAGGTTCTCGCAATGAGTCATGCAGTCAGCATATTTTAGTTTTTACCTGAAAGGATTCGTGAAGTATCTCATTAATGATTCCGATGTTCGTATGAACGTCTGCCGGGGCCATTTTTCTTTTAAATCGAGGTTGCATTGGAAATTAAATCGATAATGCCATGCTCAAAACTTTATTTAAATTTTGATAAATTTATGCAATAAATATCCTCAATGTACAGATTCGTCTTCGCCATTATAGTTTATGAAGACATAATACATATTATATATAATAATAATAATAATGATAATAATAAATAGTCTACCCGAAGGCAGGTCCATGGTATGAGAGCACCATAAAATCAAAGTTTCTTTCCTCTCTTTTGTTTGTTATTACCATTAATTAATGACTATTCATAAATTTTGTTCATTTTTATGGATTTTCCTTTCCAAACTTCTGCTGTCATGCTTCCTCGTAAGTCATCAACCATTTGCATTTTTCTTTTTCCCATTCTTTTCAGTCTTTCTATTTTACCTTCGACTACGTCTTGTAGAAGACTTTCTTTTCGCAGAATGGGTCCGATCCAGTTTCCTTCCCTTATTAACTTCAATAATTATTAATTATTGGTAATAATTATTTGGTAGTTAGTTATTTTTCATTTATGCCTTTGAAAGATGTTCTATTGTATCTTTTTTTTTAGTAAGATGAATCATTAGGAAAATTGAACCGAAAGCTTTTGAAAAATACTTCTTAAATTTAGGATAATAGATAGATAATTGTTTGGTGATGCGGGTTTATATTAACTAAATATTATTCTGTCAAACTTGATGAATATTTGAATTGATTTTCATCTTTTTTATATTTATGCAGTTAACGATTTTTTACATTTTGTGCTTCTAGAACTTACAATATATCACTAATTCAAATATTCGGCGTTATATTATGTTGTTTTTCGTACTAATAAATATTTATACCTCTATATTCAATAGTTAATACTGTCTGTGTGCAAAACACTAGAGCAGTATTTATTTGCAGAATGTATTCATTGTTAATTATACGGGACAACATAAAACTAGCTCTCCATATACGCTGGGTTATGAATTATGCATACAGCCCCAATTCCCCAATAATTACATCGTTCTCACATAATTACATATATTTAGGGTTTTGAATATAATTTTACAAATGCCTGTATATAATTTCCACTTTTATCTATTTAAGCTAATAAATATTACAATTATTCTAATAAATATTTAAGGTGTATTTTCTTTCCATAGCATCCAAAACTTCTGTAAAAAATAATTTCTTACACTATCTTCAGTTAAAGAAAATTTAAGAAGTTTTTTTATAAAAAGTGATTAATTCTTTCATTCCAATTGTATTGCAAACTGTTTTAATATAATGACTAATGATAAGTAACTGATAATTGTTATCATTAAATTCTAAGTAGGGAATGATGCGAGTCTTTGACTCATCGTGCTTGATTTTATTTATTTATATCATTCATTTCTGTCTGTGCACGTACCGTGCGGTTTCATTCCACTAACATTTAGATACGTTAAAGAGGGATTACACACTTCTGCAATGTTAATCAAATGTGTTGACCAAATATGTATTTTTCAATTGCATATCAGAAGGTATCAAGTTCCTTTTATACCATGCTAATTAAAAATTAATTTGACGTACAAATTAACTTAATCGAATTGATTTTTATCAGATGATAGAAGCGTCCAGTGGTTTTTTACTTTTGCAATTGAGTAAACTTACATATCTATTCCACTGTCGTGTGAAGAAGCTTATCACCGCCGCTTGATTAGTAAATCTGTTTTGAACTTGTAAGCCTAACTATATCAGTTAAAATTTAACTGTCACAAGCATTTTTCTTTCTATCATAATAAAACAAGGGTTTGTTTTATGAAACTTTGTCGCGATCATTGAAATTTTTTCCAGTACTGGACTATAATTTGGAAGTGGTTTGGAAATATTGTAATTAGTTGCTATATTTAGAATTGAACTTGTTTTCGATAAAAAAAGGGTCTTATTTTATGACCGAAATGAAATTTTAATATCATAGGTTTCCATTAATTAATTTTCAAAAATCATCCAACAGCTTTGTTTTAATAAATCTGTTTCATCATTTATGGAAGAATTTTACTTGAGCTGAAGAAATAACGTGTCAGAAACTGGTGACTATCAGTAAATCGGTTCTGGAAGATTACACTGCGTGACAGTAAATTTTTTTCCTGTGATGTTTTGATGGTTTTTAAGTAATTTTAATTAAATTTTAATTAAGTAAATTTAAACTCTCTTAACAGCTCTAGTTTACTAGATTTACCAATATGCTAGTTTTACCTCAAATTACAATGAAAAATAATACATATTTTATTATATGGCTTCAGGTCTTTTTATATAATTTTCCAGCGTGGTGTTACCAAAATTTATCAGCCATAACGTAGACGTCCCATTCTCTTTGATATCGCTCCTCCAAATTCCTGATGTCGTCTCGGTGGATTCTCTCGCCTGATTCCCTGGGTTTCTTCCCTAATTTGGGGATCATCGAATATATCAGTTTTTTATTCTTACTGGCTTCACTTTTATCGTTCGTCTCTATTACATGGTAGGCAGAAGATTTTTGATGTTGATAATCATTTTCGTGGATAGGGGTCGTGTAGCTGATTATAAGTAGTAGACCAGAAGACCATTGGGGTCTCATGAGGTATGGTCATTTGCTTCTATTGCATGAATTTACTCTGTTTATATTTACCACAAAGGAGAAATTGTCGTCGTGGTGATTCTGAAGTTTTTTCTAACTAACGATGAAACCAGCAAAAAAAATCTTGTGAAACTAAGACATTTTGTCTGTAAGATGACCCTCGGGCGAACAGAAAAATCAAAAATTGACAAAATGGCGGCATGTTAAAACAAGTTAAATTTTTCCCAAAATTTTGGTCGTGTTTGGCCTGCCAAAATTCGATCTTTGATCATATAAAAAAAAAACTGGAGGGTCATCGTATGGAGAACTATATAAAGGAGATGCAAAAAAAAATTGATAGCGATCGAATCATTTGTCTCCGAGTAATCACTCCAGCAAATTCGAAAAATGCTGTTTCCCGAAAAACGCGTTTAAAGATAAAATGATCGTTGTACTATATACTATATATATACTTTTTAAATGGCAGTAACTAACAAACTATCTAAGATATCGATTTAAAATTTAAGTACGTTATTTTTAAAGGTATAACCTACCGAAATATGTAAAAAAATAAAATTCGATTTTTTGAAAATTTCACGCTAGGTGTGCCTCTTAAAGTTCAATTACGCACTTTGACATAGGTTTTCGGTAGTTATCGAAAACATAATTTACTACTGATATATCAAAAAGCATCTGAATTATGCACACAACGTAGAGTCGGAGCATACCAAAAACAGCAGATAAAACACTTGGTTATTTGTTAGACTGCGATATTCATAGCCAAAATGACTAATGGGGGTAGTTTCCCAAACCTCAAAAACAGGAACACTTGCGGGAAAACGGAAGGTATATTTAAAATCAGCGTACAATTCTAAGTATATTTAAAAAAAAGTTTGAGGAAAAAAACAAATGTCATTTGTGTCCCACAGTGTTATTTATTGAATATAAAATCTGTTGGGTATTGTTCAATCATACCTAAACGGAAACAATATAAGACACCAATTGTGAGACACTTAATTTGTCCCAACCAGTTTATTCGTAGTTTGGTTACATTATTCCTACATTGTGCAACCATCATTTCATTTTGTGAATTAAAATAATGTATCAATACCTGATTAGATACAATAATAATTTAGTTTGCATTATGTTGAGTCCTGTGATCTTGGTTTATCTTAGTTATATCGCATAACATACCACACACACCTCGCATATTTCAAGTTAATATGCAGTCAGCGTGTGTTGTGTCTAGGCCAGCGCTCCTTAAACAATCAATTCAATTCGCTCTCTTTGATAACTTAAAGAATTGTGGATCGAAATAATTCTCACTGAGTGTTTTTGTTATTTATTGACAATCAATTCTTATTGTTTTTGGTGAAAAGCCACAGTTTTACTCATTTTTATGTGTAGTTGTTGGGTTCTATTAGGTTATGCACCCGAAGAATTCTTTCTGTAGTTTCGTTGGCCGTTCATGCCTAAACCAAGCCAGTGCAGGTTGCACTTTGATTATGACACAGAACTTCTTCTGTGACTAAGGTGCCAGATCCAGAAATCTTAATTGAACTTGAGTAAAAAATGAAAAGTTATTACTCTATAATCAATTGTTTAGTAGTGTGAAAAAAGTATGCAGCATTCCAATTATTTTTTAATTATACATTAAAGGTTAATTGATCAGTAGTTTGTTTTCTTATAAGTATCAACATATTAATCAAAACTTTTCAACTTCCAACTGTTTTGTTGAAGCAATTGTCGATTTGTTCTTCAATATTTTAACGTCGCCTGACCTGATATTGCTAATTACATGATATATTGAATTATATAAAATCAACGAACCGTTTTCTGAAGAACACTTCCATTATTTCATTGGTTGATTATCGGTCGGTCGACTCTGTAATTTGAGTAAACCAATCGAAGGTTTGGCACGACTGGTCTTCTCTCTCCTCCGTGCGCTCGCGGAGATATTGTACCGGCCATTCTGCCAGTCAGTTGATAACGTTCTTTACGTAGAGGCGCATACATAAATACAAAAAATTCAAATCTTGAATACTTGTTCCCATCTCAAGTTTCATTCATTTTACGGTATCCCCGCTTTTGAGTGCTCGTCCAGATCTCTGCTTGCACTTTGCTGTTTGCTCAACACCAATAAATACATTAGCCCGGTGAAGTGTTTTTTTTTTACGTTGGACGTAATTTGATTTTTTTTCTACTATACGCCAATCTACAACAAACCTAGCGAGATGGCATCAGTATATGAAGTATCAGCTAATTGCATCAGGTAATACTTGCATTGTATCGTCACATGTGTTCATAGCAGCACAACGTTGAAACGATAGTTTATATTTATATATGTTTGTATGTGTATGCTTGTAAATTTATATATATATATATATATAAATTTATATATATATAAATTTATAGTTTGTAGCATACTGCCTGCGGTTTGCTATATTCCATATTTTTAAAATTAACTTCTCATCCCGTTTTGTCTTTTCGTCTTTCTCATGTTCATTCACCATTTAGAGTTCAATATTAATCGTTCAAAATGAGAATGGTCTAAAATATTATCATAGACCATTTTTAATTACTTTTCAATATGTACATGTGTTGTTTAATTAAAATTAATAAATTTTATATTACTTCTTTATTACTGTTCATAACGTCTATGCGTTGCATTTTACTGCTGTAAAATTATAAATGCATATAACATATATGTGCTTGTATTTGTTTAATGCGGTTTGCGCTTTGTGATGCACGAACCTATATAAAGTTTGATTTGTATTCCGTTTTTTGCCATTCGGTTATAGTTCATTATGATGCTATTAAGATATGAAATTTACCGTGAATTAATAAATACTTTTACTTTAAATTATTCATTTGACCTAGTTATTTTTCGATTATTGATCTGTATTTCCGCGGCCTCGATTAACTAGATATTGTAGTTCATAGTGACATGTAATTTTGTTAGAAGAATGTTTATCAATTTTCTTGCTGATGACTATCGACGTTAATAAGAAATTATAAACAATCATGATTAACTATCTTCTCCCAAGAATTGTTTCATTCCAATATCAAAAGTGTTTTCTGACAATTAGATTAGTCAATGAGTATTTATATCAACGGTCGCATTCCAAGTGCCGGCGAGTGTAAAGATCAAGTATGTATGCCCATGGCGTGAATGCATTCTTTGTTAAGGAGAAAGCCGATAATTCGGCTCGAAATTTTTTATTAAGCATAGAGAGATACATTTTACTTGGACCTGTGATTTTTGTGTCAGATCATTTTTTAACTTAGAATATTTTGAATCATAACGATGAAATCAAATTTGTTAACAACTAGAAAAAAGTTTAATGAGATGCCATTTGGCGGTGCAAAATGATCATGCACATCAAATTATCAGATATTTTATAGAGAGTTTAATAAGTACAATACTTGTACCAAGTTTTATAGTGTTAATTTATTTTTTTATTCTCATATCTTAACAACAATCAGAACCGTACGTCCTATGAGCTGTTGGACTGAAACTTCTCCTTACTTTTACGTATTTTTTTGTCACTGTTGCCTGACAAGTGGGTATCGAACCCGGGGCCTCTGAATCAAGTCCCGTCGCTCTTAACCGTTTATTAAGGCGAGACCCTGCGCCAATTTATATTTTAATATTTTCAAAACATGAAAGCTTTTTAAAAGTTTTAAATTACGGTACGGAAAGTTCTAACAATTTGCCTGAAGGCACGATGCCATGCACCAGTAGTTCATCTATTTAAGGATGAGCTCAAAATGTTCTTAATTCCCGAGATCAACTAACGATGAACGACTAGTTTATCATATGTAAACTCCATCGCTTTAATTCATCTCTTCGATATCAATTTGCATACTTCGTTTAATCCGAATCCTATTTAATGCCAACCATATTTTATGAAATGTTTGTTTTTGAATTCATACACACTGTCGATGACCGTGAGAAATGCGTTGAAATGTTTTTACATTCTATCGATTTCTTACTGAAATTACATATGTGTTTTAGTTAATAGTTTATTTTCTTAAGCACTTGAATATTAGTGGTTCTCATCTAAATTTTGCTTGAAGCATGGTCTCCATGTTGCATTTGGTTTGTAAACTAACTTAGTAAGATAAGTTTAATTTTTTGTTATTTTAAGAGATTAGTACATTAGTAGACATTAATAATCTAAAATTAGAGGTTTATTAAATATTGTATAAATATTTAGTGATTTAGAATAAGGCACGAAATTTACCGATTATGAAGATTAGCTGCTATGTTAGGTGCATTAAAACATTGGTCAGATTTGAAGCAAATTGTGCGAAATTTTTACAGCAATGTAGTTTGTTTTTGTTAACTTTCCAAAGGGTAAGTCACAGGATTATCAAAAAAATCGAAAATAATTTGTTTTATATATCTTTACGTTTCAAAGGTTTCTGAACATTTTGGCATACCTTAGAAAATATTGATGTATGTATGTATGTATGTGCGGATACAAATTTTTACACGGATCAACCGATTTCAATAATTCAAAAAACATTCGATTTTTATTAATCGGGAGATGTACTGATTAGTTTTTGGCAACGGCAGGTCCAGCCGTTTTCAAGATATGGGGCGAAAAGTACTAATAATGGTAATTGTAATTCACTTTTTAAGAGAACGGAGCATCTCATTTGAACCATTTAAAAAATCATTTTGTTTATACTGGCGAAACGAAGAACTGGTTGAAATTTTAGTTAGGCAGGTCAAGAGGTTTCGGAGATCCAGTGAAAAAATTAACAAATAAATATCATTTTGCGGTCAGAAATGATCATTAGACAAATGCACAAATCAGATATTTTATAGAGATTTTAATAAGTACAGTTTTGTTTATATTTTTATGGGTCACGTGTCAATATTTATCCGTTAAATTG
The DNA here is from genome assembly GCF_003426905.1 of Ctenocephalides felis. Taxonomy (NCBI): domain Eukaryota; kingdom Metazoa; phylum Arthropoda; class Insecta; order Siphonaptera; family Pulicidae; genus Ctenocephalides; species Ctenocephalides felis. Next base: position 80,721,562 of record NW_020538040.1, on the reverse strand, counting down.
CGACGTGGCGCTTACGCGCTTTGATATTTCGGATGTAAAACAGCTACGCAGCGCGATTACTTTGAAAAAAGTTCTAGATTTTCAAAAAATGTCAAAATATATAAACATAAAAAAACTGATTTTTTTTTCAAAAGTTTCAAAATTCTCAAATATCTATCTTTATTTGAAAGTTTTCAAATAATTTTAGATTTTTTTAAAAAATTTTAATTTTCGGTACTGGAAGTTTTAGCAATTTGCCTTAAGGCAAAATATAGCAATACACCGCTAGTTAGTTTTTGATCTATGAAAGTAATCGGTTTTATCGAATTTTATTCAGAAGTGTTTTTCATCAAAAGCCCTGTAACGTACGTTATTCCATCAGTAGGATACAACAATTTCGTTCTAAAGCAATATGTGGAGCCAGTCGCATGAATCACGCCTCCTTGAACATTGAATGTTTGTAAAAAACTGAGGCGCCTGTGACTCACTCATCGCGTCTTGCAATTTGCAAATTCATAATCTCGCAATGCGCGTTATTATCGGAGCACTATGAAATATGCATATCGAGAATTCTATTGTCGATGTCGGTTCATACTGTCAATTGTGTCCGTGCCCCCTTATACTGATAACATTCAGATTGCAGTTATTGATTAATGACGTTATTTCATTTTTGAGTTTTTATTTCTCCGCTACAACTACTGCGTTTATTTACATTCATTGCTTTTTTTATGATCTCTACCATGTTTTAAATACACCGGTTTCAACTCCGGTTAAGGTTTGAACTTTTGTGTTCATAAAATGTAGAGATAAACGCATAAACTGAACGTGTTCAACTCTTACACTCGTGATCTTTATAATAGTATTGTATGCTATTTTTTTTAAATGTAATATAAATTATAAAATTTATTAATGAAGCGTTTCACTTCGACTACTGCATAGCAAAATGTGAAAATATATTTGGCTGCGTTATCGATCATGGAGACTAATGTAAAAGAAATGAGTTGAAAAAATAAATAAACCGAGGTGTAAGTGACATTCATTCATATGTAAATAATCCACTTGATTATCAGGAATTTATACCACACAACATTTTATACCATTTTTTTTATACCAATTGTTCGTACGAAGATATATATTGCCCTATGTTTAACGAAATTAACGTCACCTTTTTAGAGAAATTCTAAAAGTGGAAGTAACTACAGAAAATTATCAAAATATCTGACTTCAGTAATAATTTTATAAACTATTTTATTATATTTTATTGTATATATTCATATATATTATGTTATATATAACATATTTTTTTTTATTATTTCAATTAAGAAATGCAATACTGTTAAAAAAAATTAACCGGTATTTTTTTTAAACCGGTAATACCCGTAAAATACCGATATTTTTATTATCTTAAACAAATGTAAACAAAATTGATAGTTACTTGTACAAATGAAAAATTATATATACAACCAAAAAATAAATTTTATATAATTTAACAAAATTATATTCGATTTAGTTAACTCATTATCAGTATCGAGTATATAAAGTACTTTTCGCTAAAATCAAACGTATCAGTAATGAAGACCAAAAACTGATTAAAGATTATATTATTACATCATTATAATAAATTGCGTTCTCTGTACCCGATGTGTTAAATCTGCATAATATCCGATATTTTAAAACATTAATAATTTCCAAAAGAGTATTGAGAGCACCAACATATAAGATGAAAAAACATCATTATCTATCAGTCGGATTCTATTTATTACAACACGATATGAAGCCCTTTCGAAAGCAATGAATATTCATTTTAATATAACTAATTGAGATAATATTTTGACATTCGTTTATACTATAGAGCCACTTAAAGATATATCTGTTTATGCGGTTATGGATTTAAAGATAAATTTGTTCCGAGAAATTTAAACTCGAGTGTAATGTGTATCATCAAGCGCTTATGTTAAAATAACGAAAATACCGGTAATTTTAGGGTAAATTACCGGTATGAATACCGCCGAAAATTCGGGCAATCGGATATTGCATTCCCTAATTCGAATATTCATATTTTATTTTATTTTTTTTTCAAATTTTAGTTTGATTATTCATGATCGATTCAGCGTGTGTACTACAAATACTACAAAAATGATTTTTCAAATATTTTTGTTTTGATATTTGTCTCGAGTTTTTTTTGCGAAAATATTTCAATTTTTACAAAAATATTTCAATTAAATTTTCTGTAAAGAAAAAGATCTGTCATCACGCAGAAGTAATTAACTCAAATCGTTATCCAGTTTTCTTAGATGTATTTAAAATCGTTGAAATGGGCTCATTCGTATTTGTGAAAATTTGGGTCGATAATTTAGGAGCCAATTTTCCGATAAAATAAATGTTGTAGCAATGCTATGTTACGGGCCTATCTTCGTATGAATTTGCAGTAAGAATTGTCAAGGATCTAAGTACGATCAGGAATTTTATACATGCAAATCTAACTTCACGTGTGTGTTATCGGAAAGATGCACTTATGGTGAAGTTATTCGCCGTTTGTGCGTTTTGGAGGTTAGGTTTTATGTGTGAAACGCCTGATCGCACAGCAAATGCACAGCTTTTTGACAGTTCGTCACTACTAATTCATACGAAGATAGGACTTGCGATGACAACATTTTATCGAAGAATTGGCCCTTAAATATGCTTATTACCACCACTTTATCCAATTTTTGTTAAGTAATGACTTAAAACATCAAATAAACATTTGTCCAAAAGAAACACGGTCTTCGAGAATACTGTTATATTAGATAAAACTTGAAATATTGGCACATATCAGAAAAATGACCAAATGTAGAAATTAATTCGATAATTAGGTAAGATTGAACAAATTGCTGTCAGAAAGTAAGGAACGATGTTCGACTTGCTGTTTTGAATTTTTAAAAATGTTATTCCAAAGTTTATTGTATATAACTAATTATAAACTCCATATAGTTGATTTATTTAAGTAATGGATCCGTAAGAAATTTTTAGCGACATACTAATTAAAATTTGCGTGGGTTAAAAAATGCGAATCCACGAAGGCGAGTTTGTATGGCCGACCGTGAGCTCGACTCGCGCAGCCTGGGAATAATATACAATTATTCAAAACAGTATTATCATTGCATTGTGCCTTAAGGCAAACTGCTGAAACTTCCTGATATCTCGTACTAAAGTAATATAAGATAAATAGATCAACAACTAAAAAATTAAAATCTTATTTGATATCCATTCTACATCAATTCATCAAATATAATCTTTGTTTTTAATTGTACACATTTCAAAAAATATTGATATTTGATTTTAATTACTATAAGAAACTTTTAGTATTGATACTTATATCAATTACCCTTGAAAAATTACAGTTTTTTTGAATGAATTCTGCACTTTCTTTGGTTCATTCAGTAATAATTCAGTTAGAAAGTGTGATAAGAATAATGCTTAAAGTAATACCCTTTCCTACATTCGTATGAACATGAACCGGATTCTAAAAACAGCTACTGGTAATATAAAGTAATAAACTTTATAATATTTAATACTAATTTTACATAAATATTAAGTAAAAATAAGAATTTTCAAATAAAATTGAAAGATTTTGGAAAATCATGAAAATATTTGTAACTAGTAGGGTGCATTGCAAGGTGCCCTAAGACAAATTGCTGGAACTTTCCGCACCGTAATTGAAAATCTTGGTACGGAGCCCAAAAAAATTTACACAATGTGTACACATTATTAAAATAATTTAAATAATTAAAAGATCTGATAATTTGATGTACAATTAACATTTTTGACCGCCAAATGACATTTTTTTTAAACTTATTTTTATTGAGAGTTCATAACCGCTCGACCTGCCTTCCCAAAAATTTAATCAGTTCATCTTGTCAATACAAGTAAAATGTTTCTTGGATTTATTCAAATCGGACGCTACGTTCTCTGAAAAACTGAATTACCATTTTTGATTCTTTTTGACCCGTATCTTCGAAACAGCTAGACCCGCCTATGCCAAAAACTAATCAACACGACCCCTCATCGATACAAATCGAATGTTTTTTAAAGTTTTCAAATCGGTTGATCCGTGTTCCCGAAATCGTCGACGAAAATTTGTATCCGCGCGCACACACACGCATACACATACATCCATTATTTTTCTAAACTATGCCAAAATATTCAGAAACCTTTGAAACGTAGAGATATATGAAAATTTTCATTTTCGATTTTTTTGCGATTACTATAACTAACCCTAGGGAAGTTAAAAAAAAATTAAAAACTTAGGGATTTAAGTTAGAAAAACAAGCTTTGCTTATTATTGTTGTAATGTATAATAAAACTAATTATGCGGTGATAATGGATAATGAACTAAGTTATAAACAATACTGTACTGTAAAACTAATAATTTAAAAAAAAAGTTACGATACGTTGTATGCTGATACAGAACCTTAAATTGTGGCGTTTTTATACTCCTAAATTTTTACATGAAATTGGGAAGTTTCACTCAAGGTAAAATAGTTTGGCTGGAGTAGATAACATAATTTTGAAAATGTACATGTTGGTAATGGATTTTTGAGTTCGCACAAATTATTATGTATATTTTTATAAGTTTTATTTGCGCGTTTTATATGAAATCTTGATGCACGAGTGTGAATAATTACAATTTGGCCACCAAATGCTCTTTTCTTGCTCATTTTAATCTGTTTCTCCAAACGACCTAGCTTCTTTAATAAATTAATGAATATGGTAATGTCAATATCATTCGAAATTTTTCATACAAATTATCCAAATAATTAACCACTATTAAACGTCGACGAAAAATTATGTACACGCGTACTCACAATTCATACTGGTAATGCTTACAATGTATATAATACATACAATGCATATAATGAATATAAAACATATACATTTAATATATTCACCCACTTTTCTAGGGTGTGTCCAAAAGTCTTGTAGCATAAAGATTTTTTTTTCAATTTTACATGATTTTTTCAACTTGATCTCCACTAATTGTATTAAATGTAAATTATAATTGTAAAAATGGAAACATATCTTTATGCTGAAATCAATTGAAACGAGTAGCTTTATCCGGTCAAGTCCAAACACAAGCTCTTCCTTATATTATATTTTTCAAAATAATTTTGGTTTTAATCGAACTTGAAGTGATAAATTTATTCAATAATTGTATTAACTTGACTATGTACTATATATAGAAACAAGACATCAAACGAATTACGCCTCCGCCAGTATATCATTATTAAGTGATCTATAAAATTATCGGTTCGCATAATTTTAATGGAATGAAACAATGAAAATAAAAGTAGTCTTGACCTATTATGAAAATAGCAAGGTTTTGGTTTTTTTTATACTGAACTACTTCAGTCTGTATTATTGTTAGGGATTGGCAATATTTGTTACATCGATTAGAGAATTAAAAAAGAGATTTTTGACCAAATTATCTAAATAATTGATATTTGCGTTGTAATGAAATAATTATTGAGGGAAAAGTTTTAAGCTGAGATAAAGAAACTTTGGTTTCATTAGTTAACATTCGTGAGCTTTTTCATAAAAATATATTCTGATATTTTCTAAATAACAAATACATACTTTTCAGGCTTGTAAATCTGTGATTCAAATTTAAGCTAGAATAAATTGAAGAAAATTTGTTTAACACTTTTTATCTAACAAATCTTTTGCATTGCCTAAACAATTTTTTGCAAGCTAGTTGCTATTTCTGATATTTATGTAAATACGCGTCATGATTCTAATTAAAAAATAGTAAAAATCAGAGTTCAAAACTTATTATCACTTAGTTCATACACAATAATAAAATCTTACTATCTATAAATTTTTACAATTTAAATATCTATAAATATTTTATGCATTCACTTAGTATATTTGTAGCTCTATTAAAATTATATTTGGTCAAATACAATTTTTTTGTATACTGGATTTTTTTGTATACTGGATTTTTTTGTATACTGGATATAACTGTCGACAATAATATAAATATTTTAAAAATTTTAGTCATTACTAGTTCTTTGTTTTTGTACTCGAGTATGGAGATACGTATAAAGAATGTATAAATTTATAAATGCTGGTGTAAATCTTTTTTTTAATATACATAACGAATTCTTTCTTGATGAACAATTGCAATTTTAGTCAAATTATTTTAAAAAAAACTAATAAAAAATGCTTATACGGTATTTTATGTATAGTCTGCATATTTGTTGGCTTATCTTATAGTCAAGATAGACTTAATTATATTAGTTCGGATAAATAGGTCCTGGAAATTGTTATATTTAACAATAAATTACTATCATATCATCTGCTATATTTAGCTTTTTTACTCTTTATTGCATTTCAGTCGTTTTCGTACTAAACTATAAGAACGATCTGATATGCACAATTAAATTGCTTTTCTACTTTCATTCAAAACTAATAATCCCGTACAACATTAATAGCCGAAATAACAAACTGTTTTAGAAATTTTAACTTAATTTGATGATAGGGGAGAGAAGGAACAATTGATATATTGTAAAAGCTTTCGAAAACAGTTTGATGGTTATTTTCTGCATGTCTACTATAACGTAAATTACGTAAACTGAGTTAGTGAAATATTTATTAGGATTGATGATGCGCATTTGCACATATGTTCAACATTTATGTACTAAAATCACATTTCTTCCCTACGAAGAAGTGTGCATTGACAAAAGTTCTATTCACGCAAATATTTGCAAATGCTGAGAACAGCTGCGCGTAGGCACATATCCTCCATCTGCTTTCGGCCCCTTTATACTCTTACCAACCGAGGCTGAATGCCAGAAGAAATAGTGATTAAAAAACGGATGCGACTCTAAAATTTTTCATGATTTTAATATAATTTTCTAATTTGTAAAATATAAATCTTGTTTGGCTGTGTGCGTACTTTTCGAAATTATGATATAACTCAAAAAGGCTTTCTTTGTTAATACATTTGTATGGTTAAGCTCACGGACTCCAGATTCGAACCCCCGCTCTGGACAACCTGACATTGTGCAGAAGCGATGTCTATTTTCACTTGAAAATATAGATCAAAAATATGTTTCCAATTGAAAATAAGCTTATTTCGGGCACTGCGGTGTGAAATGGCAATAGGAAATCTTTTACACTATTCCCTGAATCGAGTTGGAGTTTAACTCAGCTCACAGACTTGTCCTAGGGTAGTACTACTCACTATTTATTATTTGATTGACCCTCATATCTCATTATATATAGCGCAAACAATACAGCTTGTAATGTTATTATAACGCTATAAGCTGTGTTTGTTTTTAAGCTGTGTTTGTTTTTATTATAACGGTATTATAATATTGTTTATAATTTCAATTTTATTATTTTTAATTTAAATTGACTATAATTTAATCATTAGAACAATAATAATTTAATTTTTTATTATTTTAATTTTAAATATTTTTTTCTTTGACTATAATTCAATGTGAATTAATTGAAGTTAATTAAATTATTATTCTTATCTAATTTTTTTAAAAATAAGTCATGCACTTTCATTGTTTATATACTTAGATTTTTTTCGTTTTGTGTATTGACTATAGCCCTCTCTGCGCAATATTAAACAACACGAAGTGTTAGTATTAATTTTGAGGTGCCAGAAATTTAGTACCACTTCAATCAAAAATACATCTTTTTTTTCTCTCTCTGAGTTTCAAAAAGTTTGTTTAAAAAAATAAAAAACAAAATAAAAAAAATCAATTTTGGACTTTACCGGTAAAACAGCGTCGTCAGAGGTGTGTTTCTTGAATAAGTACTACGCCAAACCTTCTAAAGATGTCCGCACCAAAGATTTAAACTGACTTGAGTTGAAAACGAAGAACCTGTTCAAATATATTTTATCAATTTTAAACTATTGGAGATCATAAATATTTAAACATTTCATTATTATTTTTAAATGGCCGATGATTTACGTGCTTTTATCAATTTCATTTCATTTTTTTTAATTACAATATTTATTGCAACTGTTAAATAATTTAACATCTAGTAATAATAATGAATAATAACATAAATTTAACTAAAAAACAGTACAAAGGATAGTATTTACATTAAAATGATATCCATAGTATGATTATTATTTTCATTTAATATAGGATTATTAACGACGGTATTTGGAACTCAAGAAGTGCATTAATCACGTGAAGTTCAGAGGGGTATTTGTCAAAAAATCATGAAATATCACTTGGGGGAAGGAAGGGTCCAGTAGGATATCACGTGTATTCCTTACTTACCCGTATTAAAAAAAACTAAAATTTTTCAAAAAAAAAAAAACATAATTTTACTATTTTTTCGGGGCAGTAAAAAATACACGTGATGTTTGGTGGGGGATGGCAATTATTTTAAATCGCTGCGTATCACCAAGGGAGAGGGAGAGGTCCAAAAATCCTTAAAAATCAATCACGTTGTTTTCTTCAACTAATTACGAATTACGAAATTAACAATTTCTCGCTGATATATATTTTATTTTGCACCTTTTTTTCTTTTGGAAAAAATTCAAGAAAATATATAGAACTGCCAAGATGACCAATTGATAGTTGACCAGATATTAACTTTTTTTTTAAATAGAATTAATATTTAATCGTAGTCAAAACTTATGTCTATTTAGCAAAAAACTCGAAAATTTTTACGGTGGGGAATAATATGTTGTATAAATTACTGAAATAATCATTCGACAAAATGCCGTTGATGAATATAAATATAAAGAAACCAATAAATACTTGCCTCTTGATGTTTTACTATATATTATGCGGGTTATGTTACATAAATTTAATAAACGTATAAATTTATCAGGTTATGTCGTTACAATGAAGTCGGAAATTATTGATGGTTTTTATTTTTTTTTCAGAATTTTGATTTTGTAAATTAAATTTTGGATAGGTATTAGAAATCCTAGAGATTAGACAAACCTAATTTTGAAGAATTTCGATTAATGTATTAAACCGTGCTTTACTTCATTATCGATGAATATGTGGTTACTATTGCAAGTGAACACAAAGTATGTATTTACTTTAATGCAATTTAGAACTCACAACGAGCAAATTTGACTTTCAGTCCTGCTTATGTCTTAATTAAATTTGTCAATTTATCATTCGAAATAAGTTCACTTGCCTCTTGTATTTGTGCCAGCTTAATATACGTACCTAAGCATGAATATATTTTTTAATGTCGAACAATATGAAACATTTTTTTTGCCCTTGTTATTTATCAACATAGAGTAAAAATCGTATGATCCACGATTAATTACAAAGACCAAATTAAAGATGAAAGACAACTGCTGAAATAATTAAACAATAATTTCTTTTATGTATTTCATTACCTATTCCTTACCACATTTAAATATGTTGGCAGAACCTGTATGTGAAATTAAAAAGTTGAAATCTTTCATTGAATCACCATTTGCAACCAATACGGTGTTCATAAATTTTATTACACTTGCAGGCTTCTTAGCATACATATTGTGTTGATTTTCAGAAGCTATGGTTCATTGTTCAGGCAGCTTCTGTAAAGGTACGAAAGAATACTAAAAAGTTTATCATTCGCATTATGAATAATTATTAGCTGATGATATGAGCCATAACGGTCATCAAGTGAAGCGTTCTTGATAATCAATTTTGTTGTTAAATGGTGTCCATGTAGATGTGATTTTCAGTTTTTTATGAGTTGCCTAAAGATTGTCGTGGCGCCTTATTACATAGCTCCGTTTCTCTTAGAAAATATTTGTATCTTTGTTTTATCACATGCAGGCTGTAAGTACTTTAGACATATAATAAATAAAAAATATTCATGGGCCAAATAATTCTGGCGTCAACACGTAAAAATGGTGTTCATAATGCTGTCGCACATTCGAAGAATACTTGTAATCATATTTACTTAACACTAGATTTACGGACCCGAGCCAATTGATACATACGAGTATGGCGATGCTACTTGATCAAGTGGTGGAAAATGTTTATTTTGAATTATTTGATAATAAATATTGTATTTAAATTGCCTTGGACCTACTTTAAAAAAAATCAATTTTTGTGTAAGCCAAATTGGATCACCTTTGTGAAAATAGATATATAATTAATATCCCTAAATCTAGTGTTAGACAAGCCCTATTGAATTCCGTTTCTCAAATCTATTTGTACTATGTGTTGAGTAGGTAGTTTATCATCACCATCTATTTCAAATTTGTCCTAGAAAGAAATAATTTTCATTTAACAATACCTTATATGATTGATTTTTTGTGCAAAGGATAATCTCAGCATCCCAAATCTACAAATATTTTTAACGAATTTTTAGGTTCATTATTACATTATTTAAGAGCCAAGAGTTCTCCTAATTTCATGAATTTAGGAGAAAAGCCGTCGGTCTGTCGCGTTTATCACGTTTGTAGGCTATCTTGTTTTATAGTTTATAGTTTGGTGAAAAGTCTTGAACATAAAGAAATTTTGCCTCTAAACGCTTTATTGTACGTTTCATAATCATGAACATGACCACTCAACTTTTGAGCGACTTTAAACATGGTAACGCGTATTTAAGCCGAAATATATGAGCAAAAAAATATATAACGGAGAGATATATTAGCTATTTTTCCTTAATAGTGGCGTGTATTGTTTTAATAATATTTAAGCAGTTGAGAAGAGTGTTTTATATATATTTTTTGAATGTTCTATAAATATCGATCATGTCGAATGGAATAGTTAATAACCTGTATATTTAAACGCATTTCTATACCGATGTTAGTATAGTTTAATTCAGACATCAGAACGTGTACCGTTTTGACTTATTATTAATGATAAAATTCCCATCTAGGTCTCTCTTGCATTCAACATGTTTTCTATTGATGCACAACGCTATTTGGAAACTGCTCGTAACGAATTCCCGATTTGAAATGCATTCAAATAATGTGCTTGTAATGATTACATACAATGTATAAGTTTCTTCGTACTAATTGCTCGAATAATTGCACTGGACTTATGAATAATAGACTATATGGATTTTGGATTAGATTTTTTTTTGCTTAATCAAGAAAAATTCTTGTCGATTGAATTGAAACTCCAGAATTCACTGCAGTCGTTGAGTCGTTACTAAATTTAAACGACTCTGTAAGTAGCCCCAGTCTCTGAGTAATAGTGATATATTTTGCTTATGGTAGTTTTTAAAAGTATTTTACACAATCTATTCGTATCATTTAACAGCACACCTGTTAAATAAATTGCCTGTAAGGTCTAGATCAGTGATTCCCAAAGTGGGCGCCAGCGCCCCCTTGGGGGCGTTGCGGCGATTCTGGGGGGCGGTGATGGGCTTTGGTGTATTGCCTGTAAGGTCTAGATCTAGATCAATAAATAATGTATTTTGATGAAATCTATAATAGAAAAACGTGCTGACCGTTGCTGTATCTTGTGGCATATATCTCGGACACTCTAATTTTTCTAGTTAATATTATATAACTTTTCTACATGGGTTCCTGATATTATTTGATCTTTTTTATTGGAACTGTTCGATCCAAATGCTCATTAAGGTGTAATTTGGAAACCTATATGCAAGCTTGGTACCCATACCCATAGCATAAGGACAGTGGTTATTTTAGGGTGGTCATACTCTTTAGAAAGATTATGTTAATGCGTTAACATTATTTTGAAATACTATTTATTGCACCATTTACATTAAATTTAAAATTTGATTCTATGATTTTATGTAAATACAATAATTGACAACTTAATATATTCAATGAAGCTTACAAAAGCTCAAACTAAAATTTGCTCTATAAAATCGGAAAAACTTGTATATGTCGTAACTATTTCGAGAATTACTAAACTGATTTTGGAGCATTCCATACATAATAAATTGCTCGTATTTTAAAATGAATTTTTGATTAATTAACTTTTGATTAATCAACTGAAAAGTATAAAGGATTTTATACTATTTGGACTAGTTATAAAAGTTCTAAAATACAAGAATACTTACCAGTTAATCTTGCAATATGTGGAAGCAACAAATAAAATACTATTACCTACTCTAATAGAAGACGTTGAATCGCCTAATATAAATCTACGTTCTAATAAGGATTGCAATGGTTTATTCTTACTAAACCCTTGTTTAGGTGTGAAAAGTGACGTTATGTGAATTTAAAGAAGTAATTTAGTGTAGAGGCATGCATTTTAGATCATTTTTAAGTCATTGTAAAAAGGCAATAAATTTTTGTACTATCATTTTTTTGTAATTTCTTTAACAACGTTACAAGATTACAGAAAAAAATAAAACAAAAAGATGAATTTTAAAATTAGCACTGTTTGAAATGAACGTTCTAAAAAGTTGACATGTGACTATGCCCACTATTGCAATCCTCCTAGTAATCCCAAATGAACAAAAAGATTATCTAGAATGATGTCGAAAAGGTATTTACTAGGATTAAGTTAGAAAATAAGTTTTTGTCGAAATGGTGACTGCTTGAAAAAAAAGGATCGATTTCTGATCACTTTTTTGAATTTCTTAAATATTTTTGTAAATAGTTAAAATTAAAATTTGAAGATGAGGCTAGTATACGAGGTGTGTTCAAAAAGTACCCGGAATTACTAATAATTAAATTTCGCGGGTCTGGAGTGTCTGATTGTCAAAATTTTTTTTTTATTGTGTTGGTATACATGCCCCTAAAGTATGATGAAATTTTCAGCTATATTCACTGTTTACTTTGTCTGTGGTAGTCGCTAAGGTTCGACGTGTTTTTCTGAGCTCGGCGATTTTTACAATGGAAGAATTGAAAAGTCAAAGAATTTGTATTAAATTTTGCGTAAAAAATGAAATAAAGTGTTGCAAAGTGCAAAAATTCACCAGATCTGGCTCCGTGTGACTTTTTCCTATTCCCAAAGTTGAAGAGACCCATGAAAGGACGGCGGTTTTCCTCGATTGAAGAAAATCGCTGAGAGTGCTCAAGGACATATCAAAAAGTGAATATCAAGGGTGCTTCGAAAATTGGAAAAAACGCTGGCATAAGTGTATTATATCTGGGGGGGACTACTTTGAAGGGGACCACATTAATGTAGACGAATAAATAAATATTTTTTTGAAAAAACGAAAATTTCGGGTACTTTTTGAACAGACCTCGTATGCCTGAGAGAAGTCTATAAAGAAGATTCTCCGAAAAGTTAAAGTAAATCGGTCCAGTGGAACTCGTGAACTTGCGGGCATTGTATTTTGAGAAAAACGCGTTTAAAATTTTGCAAAAGGAAGGAAACAAAAGAGGATTATCATGGTTAAACAGATGTATATACGAAAATAATTTAATTTCTAAAAATCCTGTCGTACACATTCTAAATAGTTAGTTTTTGAGAATATAAAAAATATTTTGTATTTTTGCACTAGAGCCTTCTGCTACCATCGTAACTGGTTTTATTTTAGACATTGATATTAATTTTTTCGGTTTAATTCGGAGGTACTGTAGACATAGGTTTTCAAGAGTTTAGATTTAGATATTTTCACAACAATGTGAAATCGTTCTAAACCATGGTCTCCTTTAATATCATTGGCAAAGCCAAAACCGCGATATGATCGGAAGCTATCTATTCGTTCTGAATGAAAAATAATGGCGAAGGCAATTTATTAACCAGATTCGAGGTCATTGGCTATAAGTTATCACGCTGCAGTATCGCGCTCCCTAACGAGCAGCGCTAACTATAAGTTTAATGCAGTATTACAATCTCTCACATCAGTATCTTAATATTAGCAGGGCTATGCAAAATCTTCAAAACGAATTAAAAATTCCTGCATAAGAAGTATTCGATAGTGTTTACATGCCGTTTGGTTCGAACAAATTGCGCGAGTATCATCCTATATAATTGCATTTTGAAGTCTTATCAAGATGCACATTTATAGTATCAGGATAACGCGATAAACACTATCTTAAATTCAAGATATTTATGTAGGGAAAGAGGGTATTTCATATATGCACTAACAAATCTTGTATTAGTAATGTTCAAAATAATGCTTTTACTTTGCTTATTCAAAAGTAATGCTGTTGGTTTTAAAATATTGATAATTTAACGCCGATATTATAGCGTTTTGGATATGAGAGTTCAATTCGGTACTGATTAGATCTGGATTGGTAATGGTATGGTATGATCAAATGCATGTAATGCGTATTTAAAACTTGAGATGTGATGATCTAATTCTAACGACGTATTAAGTTTTTGAATCGATTGTTAACAGTAATGGCCAATCCCTGATAATTAAAGATTAGATCTGGACGATTTAACTTTTGCGTCTTTTGCAAATAGGCAAAATTGTATATGCTTTGAGGGGCACAACTAGTGTAACCGCCTAAAAAAGGTGAATTTTGGGAATTTATATTAAAAAAACTACTTTATCATTTCAAAACCTTCAACGTGGATGAAATTTAAAAAAAAATCTCGTTAAACTAGATAATATTGTCTGTAAAATGAACTATGTTAAAGAAAAAAAAGCAAAAATTGACAAAATGACGGCGTTTTTAAAAAAAAGTCGAATTTTACCCAAATTTTGGTCGTTTTTGGACTGCCAAATTCGATTTTTGATCCGATCAAAAAATCGATATTTCATTTTACGGAGATCTATATATAGAAACATTGAAAAAAATTTGATAGTGATCGGATCATTTGTTTTTGAGTAATCGCTGCAGCAAATTCGGAAAATGCTGTTTCGAGAAAAACGCGTTTAAAGATAAAATGATCATTATA
>NW_020538040.1:80689658-80706736 GCF_003426905.1 Ctenocephalides felis | reverse complement strand
AGTGGAATCTGCATATAACGGCTGCACTCATAAGATGGAACTGGTTATAATAATAATTTGTGTTCATCAAGCTTTGTGTGGCAAGAGTTATCACAACCGAATATAGTCGATCCCTAGACAGTCGGGCTATTACAATATACACATATATATTATGTTTATGTACACAAATATTGAAAAAGCTACAGTTCAATTGATAATATAATCGAAGATTTTTTTTAAAAAAAACTCGTCATATAAATTTATAGTCAGTGTGTCTCAACAATTTGAAAACAGAAAGAATGTAGCTTCAATTTGTAATAAATATCCATTATATAATAATATACATACATATATATACGATGTAAATTAAATATTGAATATTGGATTAACTCTATTAAT
Source organism: Ctenocephalides felis (assembly GCF_003426905.1). NCBI lineage: Eukaryota > Metazoa > Arthropoda > Insecta > Siphonaptera > Pulicidae > Ctenocephalides > Ctenocephalides felis. The sequence goes on along the minus strand of NW_020538040.1, from coordinate 80,706,358 downwards.
AAGTCGCGGACGTGAATGCTATAGTATTCATTTTCGTTGTGATGCAGAATGACGTAGGATGCTATAGCATTTCAAATTTTAAAATCAATTGTTTCGAATTGAATTTTATATAACCTTAAGTTTTTATTATTATACTTGTCAAACAAGTATTTAACTGATTCTTTAGATATTTTCGTATAATCGTATCTTTTCCCGTAGTTATATATAGGGTATGCCATCTAACATTTTTCTTTTCATTTTTTTTTCAACGGTCAGCCGAGGCTTTTTTTCATTTTTGAATGAAATTATTATAATCATTATTAACCAAATTAATTTCATTATTAACTGAAAGGATTGTACTTTCAGATAAAAAAAGAATTTGAGAAATATTCAGTAGTTTGTAAAAAAAAAAGTTTTTGGCGGACTCTATATTAGCTTGGGCAAGCACTTTACGTGAAATAGAAGGATGCTACAGTATTCATAGCTTATAACGATTAAAATATGATAATCTGACTACCCTTATAAACGGTGTTTTGATGAAATTTCTGATATTACGATCACAATTTAAAAATGAAATTACTGTCAATTTTTGTAAGCTCGCTGAAACTTTTACTGCCCGCGAACGTGTTAAAATATTGTAGTTTCACATTATTTTATAATGAGACTTGCAGGTAGATCTTGTAGGAAATTGTACAAGTAGATATTTTATATGTGGAACTGCTTGAATTGTTCGTATAAGGAATGTTTTTTTTAGGAAATCGTGTAAAAAAGCAACCGAGCAGATAGTTCAGGGTACAGTGTTCTACATGCTTGACAATGAATGATTAACAGTCCGATTTCTTGACGAGCGATTTCACTCGATGGAAGTAGTTTTATTGCTTTGGAAGGTTAGATTTAAGACATTTTATACATATGATTCAACATCAAAATTATATATTACACGTCGAATACAGTTTATATAATCAAAATGCTTTCTATTACCGTCGAAACCATTTCTGCCCATTCAATGTGTGCGCAGCAGACCCATGGAGATGGCATTCGTGAAATGAATGGCTCGTTAAAGAAAGAGAAAACTATGAGAAGAGAAAACGAAGTTCGTCGTTGTGTTAATGGGTTTTATACATCAGTGCGGTGGTACTGAAATCTACGCGCATGTTGAAAAACAATAAAATTATTTTACACCGAACACCAAGATCGCGAATTAAATGGTATTCAAACCATTACGTTAAAATACCAACAATTATGTCGAAATAAAATTCATTTCATGAAAATATTGCTATGTTTGAATATGGAGTGTGAGAGTATTTCAATTTTTGGTACATACGTGGCATATGGATAACCGCAGAATCAAAACATTTTTCAAAAGCACTAAAATTTAAAAATTTAAGGACAGCATAAACTATGCATAAGCTATTAATAAAAATAAGTATTTCAGGTATCCCTGAGGTCCCAGGTTCGATCCCGCTTCGTGGAGCGTGATATAGGTTTTCAATTGAAAATATAAATAACAATATGTTTCCAAGTTAAAAAGACCCTCATCCGGCATTGCTGCATCAATCAAATATTCACCCTATTACAGACATTGTAATAATAAAATTTATCACACTAATTTTAAGATGAAGCTGTTTGGGTTACAAATCGGCGTAGTATTAAGTCAAAATAGCCCACATCCCCCAGAAGTTCTGTTTACTGCTAAAACAATAAAAATGATATATCTGAATATTTCAATGCCTTCCGCCAATGGTAGGACAGTTTTATAGGTGTCGCGGTACCATTGGCAAAACAATGAAAATCATCGACGTAATTATCAATACGTACATGATAAAGCTTAATAATATTGACAAAGTGTCAATTGATTACGTAAGCAAATATTTCATGATGATAAGTAGTTTAGTGTTACAAAATGTTCCAAGATGTTGATATTACGAAACAATGGAATAAATTGATCGCGTAGACAAATCAATCATAACAATCGAAAATGTCCTTGTGTGTATCGATCGCAATGCCTGCACCTGAACTCGCACAATACTACGAACGATCGTTTTGCAACGTGACCCCTCTCAATTCAAGTGCATTCAGATTCATTAATTGGATATTCTCCTTCGTAGATGTTTGTCGTGCGCTATATTGTTACATAATTACATTGCACAGGTGTATTGTTTCCAGTTCTGTCATGGAGAAAAACATTTCAGGAGAAATATGATGAATGATTACCGATTCATTGAATTCGATTGGTTAACCGGATTTCTACCAGAAACAAGGCAGGATTTTTCAACGAAACATGTGCGCACGATCATGTTAAGAACAAAATTGAATTTTAGTTAATAGCGTCCTTTCCGTATATGAATCACAACATTTGTGGATGTATTTGCGAAAGAACAAAATTCATTTCCAATTGTGGCGTAGCCAATGAAAGATGCATTCACTACAAAGGTGATTGTAAAGTTTGTTCGGGCTTTACAAACATAATTAGAAATGCAAAACCAGAACCCATATTAGCAAAAGCAATAAAAGAACACGAATAATAAATATAAATAATAATACTGTTTAAGTAAGAAATAATTTCAAATGAATTACATATAAAGTCACAGGTGATGAAATTATTTTATCTTATTGCAACACATCGAAGTAATATTCATTGATTTTTTTTTTAATAAACCTAAGCCAGAAACAGTTTATAGTCCGAAAAAAACATGTTAATCTTCATGATTGCTATGAAAAGCTTTTCAATTTAGGTCAAATATTAATGAAAATCAATAATTAGTTATGAAATAATATTGATTATACAAGTAATTTATATTTCTGTATATAATCTATTTCATTTTCCCAACATTCATTTCGTTAATGAGTACAAAAAATAGTATTACTGTTTACATTAAATGTAAAGTTCACTTTAATCGAAGCAGTAACAATTATGATGCAAAAATATTCTCAATTAAAACAGATTCTTAAAAATGACCTATTTATTAGAGTTCGAATAAAAGTGTATCAGCACATTTTTATGTTTACGATCTGATTTACGTAGTGATTTTGTTGATAAAATAATATTTTTAATGTCAATATTTGCGCTCAGATTTTTTTCGCAATGCTATTATTTGTTGTAATAAATCATGCTAATCCATTTAAAAATAGAATGTGACCTGAAAGCTTAGGAAATAATATAATAAAATATTTTATTTTAATATATGACGTCATAATAGACACATTAGAGGGCAGGAAAAAGTTTTCTATTAAAAACAAAATCAACAAAATATAAAAAATAGAAATTATAGTTCTCTATATTGCCTGCATGATACTGTATAAAACAGTAATTTTGCGCAAAATATTTCTACATGTAATAGTCAGAACAAATATTATTTTAGTTCAGAAAAATAGTAAAATAGCGCTAGGCAGACGGAATCAGGCGAAGATAATAATGTGATTCCGTAATAAAAACGTGGAATATAGATTGGAATATATATATATGGAGAACTGTTTGGAAAATGTTTCAGTAGGTGTACTGGATAAATTTAAGCTTCTTTATAAGCTCAGAAAAATCTTGATCGAAGTTCGGTGACAAACGTTCATAAAAACCGATAATTGATAAATCATCGACTGGATGAACCAAAAATTCAGCGGGTTATTAAAATGACTTAAGAAATACAAATTTCTGGTAGTGAGGTGAAAGTTTAGGGTCGTGTGTATTTTCATTACATAAAATTAGAAGAAAATTGATCCCAAAATTTAAATAAAGTGTTAGTGGTGTAGTTCCCTTTATAAAATTAAAGATTTTAAAGTAAAATTCAAGTTTTTAAAATCAGTTTGTGAAAGCCTGAATTGAAATTTTGTAAAAAACAGTCCCAGACTGACAGAAGGATAAAATTATTGAATTACTAAAATGACTATTACAAACTAAGAGTTTTTAATAGGAGGATGGAAATTTAGGGCAGTATGTGTTTTTTAATTATGAATTACAATTCTCATAAAATATAAGATATTGGTGTAACAAATATTTTAGTGATAGCAACTCTTACTTAGGAGTATGAAGAATAGATCCTCAGCCATACTGAACGTAATAATGAAATTTCATAAGAATCGGTCAAGCCGTTTCGGAAGAGTATTGCGACGAACATCATGGCACGAGAATTTTATATATATATGGATATACATATATACATAAATTCATTCAATAAAGTACAGCATATGAAGTACGCCATAACGCAGTTCGGTGGGTTTTCTTTTTGACTAATTCAATTGAATAAATTGAACGCATGCGTAACATAAAAGCACAAGCCGCGAACTGCAATCTGGTGCTGTCATAATCGTTGAAAAGAAAAACAAGTTTATAGCTCCGCGTGACGCATCAAAAGCCATTTGTCAATTATGAATTAATAACACTAGTTTACATATTTTAGTTTTGCATAGGTCAGTTTCCAGTCAGCGACAATTAATCTTCCCGAGGAAATACTACGAACATCAAAATTATAAAATATGCGCATAATTGTAATTGTAATAAAACATTGACACAACAATTAAGCTACTATTTATAAATTTCTCCATAAACAACTAGTACCTACTATCTAATTGTGTATCTACTTTAATTAATGAACTTATGGAATTAATAATTTGATTTTATATTTTAGCATTAGAAAAATTAACGTATTGACGAATTACAGATGATTGCTGACTAGGAAACGTGCCTGTATCAATAAACGTGGAATTAATTAAATCGACGTAATAAACGTGTAAAAGTCTAATTCATCGTTATAAATTTCTGAATAAAACTATTAGTTACCTCATTTTGCGCAAAAAACAACAGTGACTATGACTTATATTACATGATTGATAACCTTTTCAACGCAATCATCGCATATGTAATGCAAGAACGTTCATAAACATCGACATTGATACTTTATTGAACATGTCAAATAATTATATAGAGCAACAAAATGCAATTGAACATTGAACTTATATATCTCATATAACTTATTATTTATAATCATATTTGCGAAAATCGATTCAAAAATAAAATTACAATCATTTGTTATATGCATATTATCTTAAATAATTTGATAAGCTTTATAATAAATGTTAATCAACTTCCGGTAGGGTAATTTATAGAATTCGTCCAAAAATTGAAAATGAAATTTTTTGCATATCTTTACGTTTAAGAGGTTTCTGAACATTTTGGTATACCTTAAAATGACTGCGTGTATGTGTGGATACAACTTTTCGTCCACGTTTTCGGGAGCACGAATCAACAGATTTGAAAAATTCAAAAAGCATTCGATTCCTAATGATAAGGAATTATGCTGATTAGTTTTTGCAGTTGGTCCAGCCGTTTCAAAGAGTGCATAAAATGACAATTAAGTTTTTGAGAGAACGGAGCATCTAATTTGAATGATTCAAATCATTCAAATTAGATGCTTCATTACATTCACGCATTGATGTAATGAAGAATTGATTGAATTTTTTGAAAAGGCGGGTTTTAGTGGTTTTGGAGATTCTGAAAAAATGTTTTAAAAAATACCATTTGGCGGTCGAAAATCAGATATATTCGATATTATGAATCAACCAACATGAATAGGTATCACAAACGTTTAGAGATCAAGAAGTTTCAAACTTTTCAAATAAAAAAAATGTATTCAAAAAATTTTCAAGTTTGAAAAAAATTCAAATAAAAAACATAATTTTCAAAAGCCGCCTTTTTTTCAATTTGCCTGAAGGCATGATGCCATGCACCACTAGTTTTTTTTTTTTTTCAAATATTAATATATTTTGAAAAAAAAATGTAATATATGGACATGAACTTACTTTGAGTGAATTGCAATATTGACAGGTGTTATATTTATAACTTAATCTTTATTCATAGATTTTTTATGAATAGGTTATAAAATGAAAATACTTAAATTGGTGGATGAAAATAGAACTTCGATTTATACGAATGCAATAGCTAGTTTTTTTCTACATGCTTATCAAAATCCTGTCAATATAGTTTTACCGCCTATCATTTTCTCGGTACTCTTTAGAGCAAGAAGAAAAATATGAGGAGCCATCAACATTACATACAATACATTATGAATCAAAAATAAGAAAATAAAATGAAAGATATGTCGAATATTAAATTGCATACACTTGTTTACATTAACGAGCTAAACATTATAGCGTAATAAGTTAATAGTTTATTAATGTTTGTCGGTTTCACATAAAGTAAAATTATTAATATGAAATCCTTCAAAAAGTACGTAGGTGCCCATAAATGTCGAGTTTGAAGTTTCCACAAATAATAATAAACTATAAGACCATTAACTGAATGAACACTGCGTTGAAGTAGATTACGAGCACACAAAATTCAAACTTGTTTGTTCGTTAGAACTTTTTTGTCGTACAACTCCTCCATTTGATAAGCTTCGTGCCGTTCTGCTGGCATTCCCCTATATTGAGCAGTGGACTCGTCCGTTCGAATCCTCGTATTCCCGCTTAACCTCGCTCGAACGGGGGGCCTGGGAGGCCGCCGATCGGTGCGCCGCACTGCCAGGCGCGACTGAATATCATGGCGACGCCGAACGAAAGTTTTACGATATTGCACGTGAAATATCTCATCAAAGAGAGTGTAGTGTGTAGTTGCACGCTGGCATGTGGGGGATATATCCGCGGCAAACGTATGTATATAAAGTACATGTACATATAATATATAGAGTTTGTGCGAACACCGCCAGTAGTAGGTCAAGATCGAAAGTAATGAGCCTGTTGAGCGCCTGCGGTACTCGGTTTTACTTAAAACCGAATAATTCCACCCTCATGGCTCCGTAATAACGTTAGGTATTATGAATGAGACGCCTTCGACAATTAAACTGTTAAACCGCGATGGAATATTGACTAGTGACAATGGAAGTTGAAATAAAAAAAGGAAATAAATTGTAATGCAATTTGGAATGCGCAGATCGTACCCAGACTCAAAATTTAACTACTTGATTGTTGACCCATGTAAGTTTCAAATTGCCAAAAACAATTGAAATTCTACAATCTCTGTTATTTTATAGTACAATATTTATATAAGAAAAGCACAATGTAGAGATGTAATTGTAATGTAATGCAATTCACAGTTTCTTTTCCCTTTATCATAGACTGTCATGTAATAAATAATAAAGTACACCCAAATCATTCATGATTATATACGACACATTGCGCGAGGTTTGCAGCTTTTAAGAATAAAGTGCAAGTGAACAAAATAACATATGAAAACATAATTGTTGATTATCCATATTTGTATCTATCATAAATTTAATAAATTAAGTTTAATATAGTTCTTAAGGTCAAAGCCCTTATAATAGTTGAGATGAAAAAATTATAAAATATTGGTATTCAATTTCGGCATAACCACTTCTCAAAACAATCATCTGTGCGACGTTTTAGTTCTCATATAACGGCGTTCAATTTCAAATATTTCGAATCACAACAATTCGTATATATCGCAGCTTATCTACAAATACAGTTGAGCACTAGGTCAAGGCGCAAAGGATTTAATGTATTACACAAATTCATACAAACTGTGCTTAATGATACAATATACGTTCCGTATATATAATCATGTTTATGTATGCGTTAAAAGTTAACCTCACTTATTGACCTAGGTCATGTTTGATGTTTAAGTTTGACTAAACTCATATATGCAAACAAGCACATGTATAAAAGCGGAAAACACACTTGCCCAGTTGTTTCGCAAAGGTAGCGAGATTTTTACGTGTGAATTTCAATGACTTTCAAAATGCGATGTCGTTTTGATCATCTGCATATTTACATTCATTTAGTACATATAAACAAAAGCATTCTATCCGATTAGATATCATTTTTGGACTTTTTTATTTCATTGTATATTGGTGTCACATGTAAAAAAATACATACCAACTGCCGCATAAGCAACTTCGTATTGCACCCATGTTATGGATGCAATAATGGTGCAATAGTTCCAACAAATAATTCTGCTTACTAACATTTAATGCTAGTAATAAATATGTAAATAAATGATTCATTCTCAACGTATAATATTTATTTAAAAAAATTAATATACCTTGTGTTAAACAGTTATAACTTCGAAAAAATCGAAGTCAATCAAGAAGTATAATATTATATATATTTTTTTTTATCGTTCTGATTTTTGTTCATTTTGGATAAATTGGCTTCACATATATTCAGTATTACAATTCAATACTATTAACTAGCTGTAAGTGGAATTCTGTCTTGAGGCAATTAGGGCATCGTGCCTTAAGGCAAATTGCAGGAACTTCCCGTACCAAAAATTAATATTTTTTTTAAAAACGATTAACATTTTTGAAAAAAATTTACTTCGAAAAAATTAGATTTTTGAAAAACTATAAATTTGATAAAAAATTACTATTTTTTGAAAAAAAAAAATTATTTGGAAAAAAAATTTTTTTTTGAAAGAAAAAATTTTTTTTTGAAAACAAAAATTTTTTTTGAAAAGAAAAATGTTTTCTTCATTTTGACATATTTTGGAAATTCTGAACTTTTTTTCGATGCAATCGTACTGCTTGAACTGCATAGAGACAAAATGTCACAGCGCAAGTGCCGCGCTGCCGCCTAACGCATAAGCATTGGTACGGAACCCATAGAAATGTGAAAAAAAATTATACTTATTGTTAAAATCTCTATAAAATATCTGATAATTTGATGTGCATATGTCTAATGATCATTTTCAACCGCCGAATAGCATTTTTTTTTACTTTTTTCATTAGATATCCGAAACCGCTAGACCTGCCTTCATGAAAATTTGATCAATTCTTCATCTTGTCAATACAAGTAAAATGTCTTTTGAATTATTCAAATCGGACGCTCCGTTCTCTTAAAAACGGATGTACCGTTTTTGGCACTTTTTGCCCCGTATCTTCGGAACGGCTAGACCTGCCTTCGCCAAAAACTAATCAGCACGTCTTCTTATGAATACGAATCGAATGTTTTTTAAATTATTCAAATCGGTTGATCCGTGTTCCCGAAATCGTCGACGAAAATTTGTATCCGCACATACATACACACACGTACATACATACACACACACACACACACACACACACACACACACATACATCCATTTTTTCTAAGGTATGCCAACATGTTCAGAAACCTTTGAAACGTAAAGATATATAAAAATTTTCATTTTCGATTTTTTTGCGATTACTATAACTTGCCCTACGGGAAGTTAATAATTATTTTAAGTTATCAATCAATTTTCATCGGTCCGATTAACTGTTACATGCAAGTCAGCCATGTCAGTTGCAATTTTTAGGATTCTTGCAATATACAATGAATACAAAAATCATTAAGTATTTAAACAAAATACGTAATCATTGAATTTTGAAAACATGAATACTTCTATTGAATTTATTCAATTGAATAAATATAAAATAGAAACAGAGTAAAAACCGTTTCTTTGCCATATTTATCATTCAGCAGTAAATGGTTGATTTATAATCAATCACAAAACGACGGGTAAGGGAATTTTTACGACCAGCCGGGGACTTTTACGACGTAACCTAGGTCAGGAAACAGATCTCACATAACACGTGCAAGAAATGTCAAAATTTTCACATCGCAAAATAGTAGAATGATATCATTCATATTGCATCTTCACAATCAGATTCACCATGATAAAACACTTGCAATCTATAACAGTTTTCATGACAAATTATGTGAAAATAGAATATAAGATCCAACACGATATGAATCTAAATTGAGCCTAACAGCATTTCTAATTCAACCCGGCAAACATATAAAGATTAAAAGTCACATAATTCAATATCACCTATATTACTTTTCATCTATTTACATCTAGCTTTTCAATGAGAAAACTAACAAATCAACGCACTATTTGATGAAGTGTATTTAAAGTCTTTTTGAAGTTGCTTATGGGCACAGAGAATTACTTATTTTGCCAGTTAAATTGCAGATGATTTTTTAACTATAGCTCGTGGAGTTCAACTACAACTCCCACCATCCTGATTTCACGCAGTATTTTCACTTGAAAATAGATTAAAAACGTGTTTCCTATTGGAAACAGGGCGCAGTAAGTTACAATAATTAAATTGTTTCTTAACCGCACACGGTAGCGGTTCAAATACTACAATCATTATAATATTTTTAGTAAAAATTGAAAATTTACTACTTAACGTAAAATTGTAAGTGAGTAAAAATGCAATTTACAACAATGTTAATTTTGTGACTCAATGTAGTGAAGAAATGCTAATTTTGTTTTGTTAGTTTTATACAATTTTGGGATATTGTTGCACGCTCAGTATGCGTAATTTCACATATGCATGGATTGTTCATACTTGGAATATTTTAAATCGCTAATTTTGGAATGGAGTCAAATCTTAGTACTTATAAAGGAGAGAACGTTTTTAGTATATTGTCATTGATTTCATAGTTACGATACTGTAATTCTACATGCTGTAAACATTTTGGGGTCAAAGATAACAGCTATGTTACTCCAAAACCATTTAAATCTATTACAGAAATGGAACAAAAGCCTTCCAAATGAATTGCTTGAAATCGGTACATGTGACATTTACCCTTAGAAAGGAGACTTGCCTACCGGTGTAAATAGGAAACACTCAAGTATCTCAAGAAAACTATGTGAAATATCTAGATAGAAAGCGTAGTTGGAGAATCCACATTAAGAAAAGGAGGCAACATATAGAACCGAAAACAAAGAAGCTCTACCGGTTATTAGAAACTAAATCCAAACTTAGCCCATACAATAAGCTGCTTCTGTACAAATCATCACTTAAGCCAATTTGGTGCTATAGCATTCAATTACGGGGTGGTGCCAATAAAACTAATAAGATATAATACAAAAATTTCAAAACAAATTGCTCAGAATCGCATTTCTTTTCCATTTGGATACTAACACACCTACTGCATAGGATGTTATAACAATAACAGCACATGAACACGGAAACAAACTTAACAGCCACATAAATCTACTAGCCAAATCCTTGCTAACGGAAATCTAATGTTGATCTAATCAACATTGATTCCTGACGTGCATTTGTTAATTTAATTTTATTTATTATTTATAAGATTTTTGTTTAGTTAATTCTATAATCTTTGAAATACTGTTAATGTTATTTATAGCGAATGGAAAATCAGCTAATGAGTTGTTCTTTCCAATATGTTATTATTTTATACAATGTCCTTGTATCACTGACAAATGTCTTTAACAGGATAGTTGTAAATATATATGTGAATTAAAAAAATGATGACAGAAATAGTAGTTGATTAAGTTTTGATTTAAAATTTGGTATTGCGCTAAAATATGCACAATACAATACGAAATCGACGAATATTAAAGCTATTAGTGACTTATTCATGGTACCTCTAGACAAAACAAATAAAATGGAAAATTATTTTATAAAGTAAAGTATATACTTCAATACAGAAGTAGAGACATATATTTAGCCACATATAAATTGTATATTACGCTTTAATGAACAATCAACCTCCAACATTCAATTCCAATCTCTACTTATTAAAATAATCAAAGTATTTAAGGGAAGATGTAAAAATGAATTCATAAAACACTGACAGATCAACATGAAGCCAGATAAAATAAAAACAGTGACCACACACGCGGACCAGACTATTTGATGACTCAATAGCAAACAATAGAGACGGCGATATAATTAAAAGTATATTAATGTAAACATTTTGTACATTGAACTCTCAGAAATACAAACGCAGCACGCACACAGTCGCGCGAAACGACATTGAATCCAAATGAGATGAGATAACAAAATAACAAAACAAATATGCACACATGTCGCGATGATTGTATAATCTAAGAGATAAATTTCATATAAAACACATACGTACGTACTGCATTTGTATATGAAAAAAAGAACAATAACAAAGAATGCCAGTAATCATTGAGGAAAGTAGGTCAATGGCATGCGGACCAGATAACAATATAGGCTATTAGTATTGCTTCATGTAATATTTATAAATCGGTTTATGTCACATATGATTTTGTAAACATATATGTATAAGCGAAATATCATAAATATTGATACCGTTGCATTACATGCATAAATTCTTCAATGAGCGTTTGATCAGGTGAAACGAATATTTTATTTTACTAAAATATATTGGAGAACTGAAAATGTTGGAAAATATGGTTCTGTACGTAAATCATAATTTAAACAGTAAAATAACGAAATAATTAAGATTCACAGTATTAAAAATTTACTTATATAAACATATACTTATTATGAATGATGCATAAGGTAAATCCTCATTGAATTATTTAAACAGTTTTTTTCTGTTCATTCTTTTCTGGAATAGAGAAAATTTGAAGTTTCTAGTATAGTAAGTAGTATAGTTACTGGTATTTTACCATTTTGCAATCCTGATGAACTGCTCTTTGATGAAACTTTTGATGAATCAAGCAAGAATAAAGATAAAATATAAAAATTTTCTAGTATTAGTTTTATAATGTTAATGTTTCAATAATAAAAAACAGATACTTCTCTCTATATCAATCGATTAAGGGGGTATTCTAGTGTAGAGGCATTAATTTTAAGTCATTTTTAAATCATCGTAAAAAGGCAATTCCTTTAACAGTATCACCTGTTTGATATTTTTTTTATCAACGTTACAGGAGAAAAGAAAAAAATTAAAATTTAAAAATTAGCAGTGGTTGAAATAGAGGGTCTCAAACTGTTGACGCGTGACCATGCCCACGATTGCAACCCACCTCCTAGTAACATAAAATGAAAAAAAAAAGATTAATTATCTAGAATGATGTCGCGATGGTATATATTTAGATTAAGTTAAAAAAATTCTTACCACTTTTTTGAGTTTCTCGATTATTTAAAAAATCGTACAAATTAAAATTTAGAGATAGGGCTAGTATATATGCCTGAGAGAAGTCTATAAAGAAGATTCTCTGAAAATTTTAAGTAAATCGGTTCTGTAGAACTTAAGAAATCGTGGGTATCGTATTAAAAAAGATAGTTTTGAGAAAAACGCATTTCGCAAAAGAAAGTAAATAGAAGAAGGATTATTATGGCCAAAAACTGTATTTCCAGAAACAATCGAAAATATGAAAAAACGATGTGTTGTGATTTCTACAATAGAACACACCCTTAATTTCATAAATTGAATAGCACAACTTTCAGGTTTAGTAAGAAAACTGATGTCTCAATATAGTTTGAGAGTTCCATCCCGTAAGGAGCATGTGTATATGGCGTGTCTGGATGCTCCGTTCAGTAGTGTATTCGCGTTACTTTTACTTTCGAACGCGTACAAGCGGTATGCACGACTATACGTTTTCACCGCAGCTGATGGGGTTAACCATCCTCCACCAGTCACCAACGCCATCCCTATACACCTTGTCGCCCCAGCTCGCTCCACAATTCACCTTTCACCTATCGTACCCCAAAACATCAACATGTTTCACTTGAAGGAATCACAAAACAAACAATACAAGTATGAGCATATCTTGTTTCGCATATATCGCGCTCATAAACAGGCTGCCGACAGCACGTGGGGTATAGAAAATTGTATTAGGTTATAAATAGTAGGTAAATTATAATGAAGCGTTTCTATATTGTACCAAATGCCGAAATTTAAAAAAATACTGTGTTTTTTTTAAAGGTATGTAATAATGAGCTATTATATAAAACCCAAATTTACTTAGATTTCAAAAATAGTAATTTTACGAAAATTTTCAACAGAACAAGTTATTGCTAAAATTATCTATACATTTTTACCTACATATTGTTATATATTTTTTCCAACATATTAATCTGGTAGAAACAAGGAATGAATATTATGAGAGGAAAACTTCTGGAACTTCCCGTAACGTAATTTATAACTTTTAAAAGCTTTAGATTTTTTTGAGAATTTTGTCATTTCTGGAAAGCTTATAATACCCATTCATGTCGGTTTATCCAGACTGTCGAAAATATATGATTTTTCGGTTATTCCAGACTGTTGAATGGCAATTTTAAAAAATGGAATCAAATCGCTTGAGCGGTGCTCCCGAAAACGTAGACGAAAAAATGTATCCGCACACACATGCATACATACGCACGCAATAATTTCTTCTAAGGTATGCCAAAATGTTCAGAAACATTTCTGATTATATTCATTACATTCATTTATAGTTCATGGCATAATTATAAAAGGCTTCAGAATAAAAATTATTATAATTATGATGTAACTATAATAAGGTATTGTATCTGTTAGAAATATTATTTTTTGTAGTACTATTACGATAATTCGTGACAATTTTCACATTGACCTCCACATCATATATAATATATTCATTCTAATTAGCAGTACTACTTATTTAGTTGTATATTTATATTTTTATTTATTTTTATTGTGCTTAGTTATGTTTTTTTATTTGTTGTTATAATTCACAATTTATACTCATTTACCTCATAGATCATTTTATTTTTAAGTTTACTCTATATAATCACAAAATTTAACTTTAATATATCAAAATTGAAAAGGCTTACTACTGGGTAACCTTTTAGATCTAATGTTTAATATTCCATATATCATCAAAATTGCTGAAAGTCTTCTTGTTTGTAAAGACAGATTGTAATTCACTAAAGAGAATAAAATATAATTCTTGGCAATTTTGTGACAAATTGCAAATTCTTTCGGATGTTACACATCATAAATTTACTTCATACACTTAAATTGTATCAATTAATATACTTTAATCGTGAAAACTATATGTACATATGAATAATATTTACAGGGTTTTCCAATATTTAAGGGTCAGCCTAGACAATATGAGATTATAATATATTCATATTGCATTCTTATTTATAAGGTGACCATATTGTTTAAAGTCAAAACCCGGACGGCAATTTTCTGATATGCTAATCCGGAACGGGTGGGGGTCTTTAAAATAGCCAATGCTAACAATAATAAAAAAAATTATAAATATTACTTACGCATCTAAAGACATGAATTACAAATAACACTACATATTATGCAATGTAGTACAGAGGCTACATATTATACAATGTAGTACAGAGGCTAATGAATTATAAAGTAAGTCGCATAATCATTCATAAAGCGTATCTAACTTTGCATCAAAACGAGTAGAACTACTTAAAGATGTTACTTAATTTTAACGATCAAAATAATCATACAAACTATAAAATCATTCTCTTTTGTGAACCAATTTGCAAGTTTACACAAAACAATAATAAAAGCATACAGCGCAATGAAAACTATCCAATAATCGACGAATTTGCATATGCATAAATGCCAACATCTATCTAAAAGAATGTATTTCAAATTTCAAAAAACGTCACTTATTTATTTTATTTAGTTATCGATAAAAAAACAGACAAAATGCCAGGAAAAATTAAGGGCCAAAGTTTGCAGAGGTACAAAAAATGAAGAACCGACAAGTAAAATATCTTTTATCCCAAAATGCATAATATAGTGATTCCACTTATTTCTGATGCACATTTACATATCAAAGTAGAATAAAGTTAACAGTAAAACAGATCGCATAAAATGATACTTAACCAAAAGAAAAGCTAACTCTTGGAAAACGTTAAGAAATGATGATAGCCATTGAAAATATTGGAAATGTAATCAATAATATAAGATGCTCGCCTGAAACTATATACATCAATTATTTATAACAGAATATAAAACATAATTTCCTGTCAATAATAGAAGCATGTCCAACTGGCAATTGAAAGTTAATAAATGGAACTATAGATTCTTACATAAATGCACATAAAGTGCAAAGCACATATAAATATTTTCCGAAAAAATACAAATTCGTTCATCCTTATTATATTAAGGATTTATAAAAATTTATACAAATTATTACAGCATAATTTAGCCCTCTAACTTAAAGAATTCTGTTAATAGCTCTGATCGTTTAATATATATAAAAAATATTTCAGTACACAATAATAAAATTTGTGTCCGAATTATAAATTAACGTTCGGAATGTATTTTACGAAATGTGATACATGGTTCCAGCGGCCAAACAAAATATATCGCCAGGAAGGTAAATTATAGGTAGTAATTATGCTATATGTATATATATATAACATATATGTGCTGAGTAATTTTTACGGTTGGTAAAATAAATATGTGTATAAAATCTTCAAATATCATCCCCAATCAAATATAATTTGAAGACAAAATAAGATAAAAGAAAAGTTCTTGAAATTAGAGAACAATTTGGAACTCTTACTAACATCAGTTGAGAATCGTGCTATATAGGTTTTAGATTTGGTATTTGAGAATTGTAACGTGATCGGTCTGGCCAATTCTTCATAATAAACTGATTTCTAGATGAATTTTTGGTCCGCCAGGACATTTAGTCATTAACTGTTGATAATTTTTTTTGTCTCAAACCTTATCAATATTAATCCATCATATATAATAATCGACCGTAATCAACAGTCGAAATATATTTTTAATTAAAGGAAAACAATTTTTGTTGAAGAAAAAATATTTTTTTCTTTTTATTAACCCTTCCGATTGATATCGATTTAATAAAAAATTATTAGTATCGGAAATGGGCCAAGAAATTCATAGAAAATTTTTCTTTCGCGGTAAAAAAGTAAATCAAAATTTATTTCTAAATTCAAATTTATCTAAAAATAAATATATTAGATGTTCCTTATTCGCGCTTCCTTTAATGGTTTTTTTATTCGCTATTCGCGCCCAAAAAT
>NW_020538040.1:80670700-80689558 GCF_003426905.1 Ctenocephalides felis | reverse complement strand
GTTTTTGTTATCGATCAATTTTGGAAGAGATAGCCTAAATGGAAATAAGTTCTAAATAATTAATATGGACGATAGTGGTAATAGTGAATCCTCTAGGGCCGGAGGAAAACCTGTTTGGAGTAGATCGAATTCGCATTCTGTTCGGAGCTTAATATTCGACGACCAAATTGGTGGATCACCCCCTTTGAGAAATTCATTAAAAAACACCTCCAAAAATGTACAAAGTCTCGATTCGGGATATTCGCCTAGGAGACTACAAAGTTCTTTACAAAAATCGGATAAACAGCTTTCTAATGGTAAGTGTAAATAGAAAATCGTGTGCTGCACTACTATTTACGTTGTTACATTTTACTTTTTTTAAATAAATTTTGAGTATGTTTAACGAGTATTGTAAATGTAATTAACACATTATTAAATGCTTATATTACTAATTGCTCCTGGTTATATGTTGTTTTAATAAACATTGTCATTTTATTAACATTTGTTTCATTTTAGTTACTAGCACTTTTTTATAATATTTAATTTAATGTAAAACTATTTAAAGGACTATTGGATGATTATTACAGTAATTAAATAAAAGTTATCTGTATAAAAAAAACAGTTTCAAAGGTAAACTATTGTAATAAATTAATTCAATTCTATTTGTTAACAAAAAATTTAAAATAAAATAGCCCTTGAAGTCCATAATAATTTTACGAAGGAACTGAGTATGAGCAAAACTTATCCGATAGCATTGCATTACATAATTGTTTTACAACCCTTAATAATATGAATTTGGGGGATTTTGAATAATATTTGAAACTAAGTTTTTGAATCAGCTTTGTTGTTATCAAACTTTGTTGTTATTTCCTCGTGTAGCATTTTGACTACCTCTTTTGCTCTGGTAATAATTATTAAATGCAATAACTGTTTAATCTTTTTAATAATTAGCAATTTATCAAAAGTCTTGCATTTGCATTCGCATTATTAGTATATCACATAGTCTATAATCATGAAAATCAGAGCCAATTAATTATTTTATTGATATATTTGTAATTTGCGAAGAAAACTTCATGGCCATTAATAGTGTGTTGAATTATTTTAAAATTGTTTTTGTCGTAATATAAACAAATTTTATTAGAAAAGTTTACCTTTTACGATAGTATAAATAAACAGATTGAATTGATCTTAAATATGTTCACTTAATATGTGAAGATTTGCTTATCATATTTTGTAGTTTCGTAAGGCTTTGGTGAATTAATCTTTGGTTTAACAATTGTCTGCGAATGCTCTCACATTCATTTAGAATTAAAATCAATATAGTTTCTCATATTTTATCTAGTTTACAAACATATTATACAATTTTTGAACTGAACACTTATTTTTTATGGTGCAGTCTGAATAAATGCAGACTTTTATATATTTTTGTAAGATGTTCTTATCATATTTTGTAGTTTTGTAAGGCTTTGGTGAATTATCTTTGGTTTAACAATTGTCTGCGAATGCTCTCACATTCATTTAGAATTAAAATCAATATAGTTTCTCATATTTTATCTAGTTTACAAACATATTATACGATTTTTGAACTAAACACTTATTTTTTATAGTGCAGTCTGAAAAAATGCAGACTTTTATATATTTTTGTAAGATGTTCTTATGATATTTTGTAGTTTTGTAAGGCTTTGGTGAATTAATCTTTGGTTTAACAATTGTCTGCGAATGCTCTCACATTCATTTAGAATTAAAATCAATATAGTTTCTCATATCAAAATAGTTTCTCATATTTTATCTAGTTTACAAACATATTATACAATTTTTGAACTGAACACTTATTTTTTATGGTGCAGTCTGAATAAATGCAGACTTTTATATATTTTTGTAAGATGTTCTTATCATATTTTGTAGTTTTGTAAGGCTTTGGTGAATTAATCTTTGGTTTAACAATTGTCTACGAATGCTCTCACATTCATTTAGAATTAAAATCAATATAGTTTCTCATATTTTATCTAGTTTACAAACATATTATACACTTATTTTTTCTACGAACTGAACACTTATTTTTTATGGTGCAATCTGAATAAATGCAGACTTTTATATATTTTTGTAAGATGTTCTAAATGAAAATACATAACAAATAAATCACTAATTTTATGCTTAATGAATAGTTTATTTATAGGTTTTTTTAAAATACATTAATAACTAGTGGTGTATGGCATTGCACCTTAGGGCAAATTGCATGAACTTCCTGTACCTTAATGAAATATTCGAGGAATATTAAATGTTTTCAATTAGATTATTATAAACAAAACTTCGGATCTTCGGATTTAAAATGAAAGAATATTGTCTAATATTTCTAAGCACTATATAAACTGAATTGCAAAGTTAAAATTATTTATTTGAAATATATAAGTGATGTTTAGAATTTTTGCTAGAATTAGAATTAAAATCCGAATAATTTTTCCATATACAAAAAAAAATTTGAAAATTAAAAAAAAAAATTTTTTTATTTTTTTTTCAAAAGCAATCGTTTCGTCAACACAAGCAGTAAGTTTTTTAAATCATTCAAATCGGATACTTACTTCTCTCAAAATCTGCCATTTTTTGCACAATTACCTCTATATCTCCGAAACGGCTTGACCTGCCTTTGCCAAAATCTAATCACTACTTCTCCCCATCATTACGAATCGAATGTTTTTTGGATCATTCAAGTCGGTTGATTCGTTCTCTTAAAATCTGACATGTTTAGCACTTTTTGCTACATATCTCCGAAGCCGCTGAACCTGTCTTCGTCAAAAACCAATCAGCACGTCTCCTCATCAATAGAAATCGATTGTTTTTGAACCATTCAAATCGGATAATCCGTACGCCCGAAATCGTCGACGAAATATTGTCTCCACACATACACACACACATCTTTTTTTCTGAGGTATGCCAAAATGTTCAGAAACCTCTGAAACGTTAAGATATGCAAAAAAAAATCATTTTCGATTTTGGCCCATTACTATAACCTACCCCATGGAAAGTTAAAAATATATGTAGAACATTTTAGATGTGCTTCAGGTTGTCGACAGAACTTTTAGTTTTAATAATTATTAATTTTGAATTAATTAATTAATCGCACATTTTTTAAGACTAACATAAACAGTATTCACCAATTTGGAAATAGAATGAACATTTATTTTCTGCCCAAAGAAGAAGTTTATGTTTTCGCCAGAAAATCCGATTTATAAATTTTGGTTTTTCAACGTTTCAAGCCATTCTGAATAGTTTATCACCAAAATTGGAAAAACTATGTGTGTATGTGAGTCAAAATGATACAATTCGCCAATGTTTTCTCATAAATGACTGCATCAATTTCAAAAGTTTATGTTATTGGATGAAACTCGATAAGGGCTCGCATTGATTAAGGGGCGTCCATTAATCACGTGATCGATTTTTTAAGGATTTTAGGACCCCCCTTCCCTTTGGGGATACGTGATGATATTTAAAAATATACCCCCCTCCCGCAACAAACATTACGCGTGTTTTTTGTTGCAAAGAAATCGTAAAATTTTTGAATTTTTTTTTTAAATGTTTGGATTTTTTTCAAAATTTAAGTAAAAAATAAATACACGTGATATCTTACTTGACCCCTCCCTCCCCTACTTGATACTTTGTCATTTTATGTCAACACCCCCCCCTCCCCCTAAAAGCCTTACGTGATTAATGGACGCCCCCTTAGCTTTTTGCCTTAATCGGCCGAGACCTTTCTTTAAAATTAGCAGAAAACTGTAAAATTTTAGTTTACGTTCTACCCAAAAATCCTAGAACTGTGTTGAAAATTCAAAACTGATATTATATTGGTTGAGAATCGTTCTGATTAGTTTTAAATAAAGATCGTTCGTTCGGGATGTTTCTTCGTAATTATTTGTTGATTTTTTTTTAAGAAATTGATGAAATTGTATATGATACAATTCTTAATGAACATCCTAAAACATTATTAAAACTGGTATTGGTTGGGAATCGTCCTGATTAGTTTGAGATAAAGATCGTTCGTGTTGTTTCTTCGTAATTATTTATTGATTTTTTTAGATGAAATTGTATATAATACAATTCTTGGTCTCAACGAACGTCCTATAATATTATTACGCAAAATGATGTAATTATAAAAATTCATTAAAGTTTGACCTAATGGGTCGTGTTATAATTTCAAATTATTATATTGTGAAAAATATTTATCAATTAAAATATAAATATATTTCAATTGTTAATTATTAAGTCGATAATTTACATGTATAAGGAAGTATTTGCACCTTGCACCACTTACGCTCACAAATTAAATTCCATTTTTCTGATCGTGAAAATGCTTTATTGTTGCTATGGTTATACAGAAGGTATAATTATATCGTAAGGGGGCTTCCATTAATCACCTTCGGTAGATGGAGGGGTCTACAAAACATCACGTGAGGGAGGGGTGTGTAAGATATCACGCTTATGTATTTATTTTTTACCTGAATTTAAAAAAATCCAAAAGTTATCAAAGAAAATTGTGAGAGAAGAGGTTGATTTTAAATATTAAACACGTATGACAAGGGGGAGGAGGGGGTCCAAAATCCTTAAAAATTAATCACGTGATTCATAGACGCCTTCTAATATAGGCAAACTTATTTTATTTGACAAAAATCCCGAAATATCACGTGGGGCAGGGAGGGGTATAGTAATATATCACGTGTATTTATTTTTTACCTGAAATTTTATTTAAAAATCCAAACATTAAAAAAAAAATCAAAAATTTTACATTTTTTCTCATAACTAAAGTTACACTTAATGTTTGGTCGGAGAGGGGGGTAATTTTGAATATCATCATGTATCACGAAGAGGGAAGGGGGGTCCAAAATTCCTTAAAAAATCGATCACGTGATTAATGGTTCAAAGAAATTTCGTATCGCATATGATCTACAATAACAAGAAAACATTATCACGATTCCAAATTCTCATGCTGCACTAATTAATCGCACAAAAATGATAAAATGATAAGGTGCGCAATAGATTTTGATTTTTTATCTTATTACTCTAGATTATATGTTAGTAAAAATCTTAAATATATTTGATAATTAACTTCTCATAAGGTAAGGTATGGTAATCGCAAAAAAATCGAAAATGAATTTTTACTTATCTTTACATTGCAAAGGTTTCTGAACATTTTAGCATAAATTTTTGTCGATGATTTCGAGAACACGGATTAACCGATTTGAACGACTCAAATACATTCGATTCCTATTGATGGGATGACGTGCTGATTGGTTTTTGACGGGGCCATTTTAGAGATACGGGGAAAAATGTCAAAAATTGCAATTTAGTTTTTGAGAAAACGGAGCGTTCAATTCGAATAATTCAAAAATCATTTTAATTTATATTGGCAACTTGAAGAGGGTTAGCGATTTTGGAGATTCAATAAAAGATGTAAATGAAAAGTGCCATTTGGCTGTCAAAACCGATCATCAGACATATATATATTTTTTTTATTTTTATTTTCAATAGCAATCAGAATACATGACTATTCTATGAGCTATTTGGCTTATGTCATTCACTCACACACATACACACACTTGCAAACACAAGACATATGCACATCAAATTATCCGATATTTTATACAAATTTTCATATTAGGTACAAAGGGTCTTGGCGAATTTTTTACTCACGGGGGCTCAAATGCTTCTAAATTGATAGACAATTCACTGAAAGTTTCAGTTTTTTTTATTAATTCGAAAGCTTTTGAGCAACTGTTTTTTATGGAAATAACATGCAAAAACTTCTATTTGTTTTTCAAAATTTTTACCTCATTGACAAATGAATCAAAAGTAACAATTCGTGTCAAGTTTATTTGAAAATTAGACACTCTACAAAAAAGGTTTCCTATAATTTTTTGTTAAATTTATTGGCTTCTTTTATCAATATTATCAAGTATAATTACATATTAAGTAAATAATATTTTCTAAAATATATCAAAGTTTTGTTGCGATTTTTTTATTTATAATCGAAATAATCAAATACAATATTATTCTCAAAATTTTGATTATTTTAAAAAGTATTGACAATAGTTTAGAAAATGCTTTGAAATTGAAAATATTAAAGATGTATATAACTGGAACATTCATCAAGATCACTTCAATTTTAAATTTAAATCTAAAATTTTATATGAATATATTACTTAATTAATAAAAAATAAATAATAATAATATTTAATATATTAATAATTATAAGATTCATATAAATATACTATTTATATATGATAATAAATAATTAAATTTATAATAAATTATGCTATATGTCTGAGTGGTGTCAAAATGAAGATTACAAAAAAGGTTAGCTATTTGTAAGAAGTTTGAAAGTTAGTAGTAGTACTAATTTTATAATAATCAAACTTTGACTCGAATAACTCTTAAGCCAATAGATTTAACAAAAAATTATAAGAAATCTTTTTTGTAAGGCTTGTTACTTTTGATTCATTTGTCGCTAAGTTAAAAAATTCTAGAAACATATTGAATTTTTCCCATGTTATTTCTATAACAAACTTCCATAAAGTTAATATTAAGATCTAAAACTTTCAGAAAATTTATATGCTTCGAAATTGATAAAAAAAAATCTAAAAGTTTTAATTCTTAAAAGTTCTTAATATTAACTTTTAGATAGTACGCAATTCAATCAAGTTTCGTATGGAAATAGCATAGAAAAAACTTCGAAAATTTTAAAAATGTTTTTTTTAGGTATAATTTAGAGACAAATGAATGAAAAGTGACAATTCGTGCCATCTTTTATTGAAAATTCGACACTCTGCAAAAGGGGTTTTTTAAAATTTGTTTTGTAGAGCGTCGAATTTTGAATAAAACTCATTCATTTGTTCGCTAAGTTATATCTAAAAAACATTTTTAAAAATTTTCTATGCTATTTTTATACAAAACTTTGATTGAATTGCGCACTATGTAAAAGACAATATTAAGAGCTAAAACTTCTAGAGGATTTGTTTTTAATAATTTGGAAGCATATATATATATATATATATATATATATATATATATATATATATATATTGTAATCTTGAAATTTTTAAGAAAACATTGAGATACAATATTAAACAAAATTAATAATATTATTGTTTATTTCTAAGTTGTTTACTTTTATATTGTTTTGAAAGAAAATTAATCATTTTATAATTGTTTACAAAGCTACGAAAGAATTCGATCTGTTTGTTGGTGAAATGTGTGTATTTCTATGTTAGGCTAGTTAAATTATTGATTGAATTTCAAAATTTCCGTCATTAGTCATTGCTCGTACGCTGACTAATATTGTTTTTGAAGATATATTTTCATACTATGCTAGAAATAATATTTTTCAAGCATAAATTATCAAATATTTAAAACATACTAATAAACTAATAATGAAATGCATAAACATTGAAAACTACATGTATATTTCGATCATTTCTCAATATCATATACGTTAGTCATTGTGATTTTGTTATAAAAATAGTTTTATAGAAGCCTGGAACACAATATGTATATTATAAACATCCTAGTTATTTTATAATCAGTCCTCGATATGGTATTCGTTAGTCATTGAAATTTTGTTATTGAAATAGTTTTGTGGAAGACTGGAATACAATCATGTATTTCTGAAACATCCTAGTTATTTTATAACAAACCAATCGGCACAATAGAATTTCTAAAATAATAATCCGATTAGTTTGCTACAAATATATCTTCACTGTGAGTCGCACAGTTAGTTGTCTTGTGTAGTTTAGTCTTTGACATGCTTTTGGATTTGGTAGAATAGTGATTGAACATTATGTGTGAGTATATATATTTTAAAAATAATATTTGTAATGTATGTAAGATTTGAGGGTCTTTTTACTATAATCAGATAAATTTTATATTTAGAATTGAATGAATTATTTATCTTATAAATAGAACATGATTGGACAAATTATCGGTTAATAAAATGAAATGTTAGCAGTACAATTTAGCTAAATTTTGAAAGCATCTTTAATATTTATTTATGTTTTAATCTGTACATTTATAAATTACTTGAAATTTATCCCTTTACCATCAGCATATGATTTTCTTGTGCACGTGTATATTATCAAACATATCTTCGTTCATGTAATCATTTACTTTAAGAGCCACCTTTCAGTATTACTCTTATTTATATAAGAAATATATTTTATACCAATATGGTTTTATGTTATTTTATCTAATTGAAAAATTTGTGTTTAACAGTTTTTTTAAGTATCGATCTCATGATAATTTTTATCATGCCAAAAAGGGGTGTGTTGTCAGAATTTGGGTTGAAATATCTATTTATGTATAAGATGACAATAGTCTGGCTGATTTTTTGCGAACGCGTTTGAATACAGTCGATATTTGGCGATAATTCAGTTAAACTTTTGGAATTACACTCAGTTGTTCCTAAAATAAACTTGATTAGCATCAATTAGAAAGCCGAATTTAGATTTCTAATATGGTTTTTAAGTGACGTTTTATGAATTGCGCTATTATTTATTTTTCATTCGAGTTGTGCAATAAATCAAGGCATGTTTATGGCAATCACGGAGTTTACGTTTATTGAACGTTTTGATTACATTTTATAAACGCGTGTTTGCTCTCATAATTTGCGATACGAATGTGCTAATGAAACTTTTATTAAATACTTATTTGAGCTCTTCAAATTTATGAAATTCATGTGTTGTGAAATTGTGATTTAAATTTGTTCATAATATTTGTTGAAATTATTTTTATAGCCAAATAAATAATATGAAAGAGTTTAATTCTTTAGAGATTTAAGTTCTTCTCTTTTTTCTATTAAAAAACATAAGTTTAATTTTTTAGTTTTTATTTTTTTAACTACATCATATGTGATAATATTTTTAGATAAATATGACATAATGCCTAAATTTTGAGTAAAAGCGTCAAATAATTCGACAGTTATTAAATACATTTTTTTTGTTTGCAAACACTTAATATGATAAAATTAATTTGTCTCTACACATATATATATATATATATATATATATATATATATATGCATGCATGGCATCGTGCCTTAAGGCAAATTGCTGGAACTTTTCATACTGAATATTAATTTTTTTTTATAAAAGTTTTAAAATAAAAAAAAAGATTTTTGAGAATTATGAAATTTTTGAAGAAATTTTGAAAGTTCGAACTTTATTTCAATTCAATCGTGCTTCGTAGCTGATTAAGAGATGAAAAACCGAAACCGCTGGACCTGCCTTCTCAAAAATTTAATCCGTTCTTCGTTTTGTCAACACAAATAAAACGGTTTTTAAATCATTCAAATCGGACGGTTCGTTCTTTTAAAGACTGAATTACTATTTTTGGCACTTTTTGGGCTAAACCGCCTATCTTCGAAACGGCTACCCATTAATACGAATCATTTTTTTTTTAATTATTCAAATGGGTTGATTTACGTTCGTAAAATCGTCGACGAAAATTTGAATTCGCACATACACACACACATACATCCATTTTTTGTATGGTATGCCAAAATTTTCAGACGGCTTTGAAACGTAAAGATGTATGAAAAATTTCATTTTCATTTTTTGCGATTAACTATAACTTAGCTAATTATAACTTAGTTATAATTAGTTATAACTTATCTTACGGGAAGTTAATAAATAGATAAATAATTAAATAAATAAATATAATTGGAGTGTTTGTTATATTGAAATATTTTATGTGCATATGAATATAAATAGTTTATTTATTTTTATTTTATTTTTTTGCATTTCATCTCATCGTCAAAATATTTTAATAATCTTATGTATTATATCTTTTAAATCTCACTCTATTTTAATTTGAAATATTAGTTTAAGTAGTAAGTTTACTTAATTATAGTATTTAGTAATATATAAGCATATAGTTTACTTAAGGTGTGTATATTTGTATCAATACTGAGATTCACATTGAATTTAATCAATTTCTCATAGATTATTTTATTTATTTAGTAGCGTTTATAGTTGTTTTTTTTCTCTAAAATAAATTAGATTTTTAGATTAGTTTTTTTTTTGAATATACACGCATTAGTTATGATAAGAAAAGTCAAATGTCTATAAAAACAGGAGAAAGGCCAAAAGTGTGGATGTTTTAACCAAAAATAATCGTACACCAAACCATGTATTTAGAGAAACTTTTCAATACATTTAATACAAAAACCAGAAATTAAGCGCACTTAAAATAAAAATGCAAAAACTTAACATATTATATTTGTTCATAAATAGCTCTTGATTATCAAACCCCAAAAATTTCAATTGTTTAAACTAAAGACTTCATTTGTAAATTATTTTTATTATATATTATTATTATTAAATCAGTGGTTTTAGATGAAAAAAATATATTGAAAATATGATTTTGGGAAGATATAGATAAATAGAAAGGTGCTTAGTATCTTGCTATATAATTATGTTATACTATATTTTAAGTGTATATCCTATAATTAATTGAGGAATTTTTCCTTAAAGTTTGATGTATTGGTTTTTATTCTTTTATCCGTCATAACATCAAATATTACGTTTTTAATGAAAATAAATTGGTAACTGTTTTGTAAGACATGCACGTGAATTATTACATCACAAAAGCATACTTTTGTTCGAATAAATAATTTAAGAAACGCTCAGTGCACTTTCTTTTGAGTGTTGTTCACTTAAGTTTTTGTTTAACTTGAACTATGATTGACTGTCAAGTCACTCTTTTGCTGGAACATCAATTAACTAGAGCACATAATTGGTTACTCCGTCGTTTATGGCATCTTTTATAAATTGTACTTCCATGCAATTGTGAATTATATAATTGGAAAAATGCCACGTGATTCATTTTAATATTAGAATTGCTAATTGAATTCTTGAATTAATACTGAATAAGTCTTTTCACGCATTCTCTTCATATTATAATAAATATTAACATTTTTCGAGAAACTTCGCATTTTGTAAAAAATGCTATCAATTAGTTCAACGAATAAAACCTTCGCCTGAAATATATCTACAAATTTTGCTTATTGTTTATAACATATCACAATAAACGATAATTGGCTATAATGCAGCTTTATTATCGATATAAGAAGTGAAAAATGACATTAAATGCCTCACATGTTTGCTGCACTTCACTTCTTCGATCTAATTTTTTTAGAAACTCACGTAATCGAAATATAACTTTCTTAGAAAATATTGCTGGCTGCTGATGTCATCGGCGTATTATATGCAATGTAACATAAAATAATAATATAAATGTGAAATAAAATATATTTCTAAGAAATAAAAGCTCGCCATGGTCCGAAAATTGAGTTACGCACTCATCAAATGAAATGGAAAAAATGTGTTATTTTAATAGAATTTTGAATACCAGTAGTGTAGTATCTGAAAATGTATTTCACGTTAGAGCTTTTTTATATTTTTTATTCATTTACTGGATCTATCTATAATTTTTTCAGACTTTATTACGTACTGATGAAATGATTAACTTTATTATTTGACTCAGTGGTTGAAGAAGTTCGTTTTTGACAGCTAATCGAATTTGCTAACTTTTTTTTCTCTGTTTGAATTCATTCTGAACCATTTGACACCATAATTGGAAAAAGATTGTGTGTGCCGATCCTTTAGAGTTAGCTGGAAGTGCAGCATTTTGTAGACGTTTCCGAAAAATGTCCAGAATCGAGTTTGAAAATTTAAAAACCGTTCGAAAAATATAAGTTGAAATCGTGCAGATTAATTTTCGATTGTTTCTTCGTAATTTTTTGGCTATTTTGAATAATTTTTGTACGGTGATAGATAGAGTTTATGTTTTTAATGAATATCCTAAAATATTATAGGCCTACGAACAGTGTAATAATGAAAATTAAAAACAAAGTGTGGAATAAAATTTCCAAATTATATTGTCATAATTTTAAAAGTTGCTAAGTAGCTAGTTTTTTTATATTTCTTTACGTTTTAAAGGTTTCTGAACATTTTTGCATACCTTAGAAAAAATGGGTGTATGTACGTTTGTGTGTGTGTGGGTATGCGGGCACAAATTTTCATCGACGATTTTGGAAACACCGATCCACCGCTATTGAATAATTAAAAACCATTTGATTCGAATTGATAAGGAGGCGTGCTGATTAGTTTTTGGCAAAGGGCAGATCTAGCCATTCCGAAGATAAGGAGCAAAAAGTGCCAAAAACGGTAACTAAGTTTTTAAGAAAACGAGGCGTCCGATTTTAACATGTAATTCAAAACAAAGAACGAAGAACTGGTTAAATTTTTCGGGAGGCAGGTCTAGCGGATTCGGAGATTTAGTACAAAAAGTAAAAAAAATGCCGTTTGGCGAACAAAAGACATATGCACATCAAGTTATCAGATATTTCATGGAGATTTTAATAATGTGTATCAATTTTGTTTACATTTCTATGGGTTCCGTAACATCGTCCGTCAGATGGCAACGCAGCGCTTACGCGCTTCGATATTTCGTCTCTATGCAGCTAAAGCAGTGCGATTGCTTAGAGCATATTTCGTCTCTATGCAGCTAAAGCAGAGCGATTGCTTTGAAAAAAAGTTCAAAATTTCCAAAATATTTCAAAATAGAAAAAAACATTTTTTTTCTAATGTTCCGGAGTGAAATACAATTAACACAAACTTTAGAAGCCCTTGGTAAATTTGAGTGCTACAATTCAACTATGTTACATTTACTAAATAAGAAATTCTTCAAATCGATCAATGAATCATAATAACAATAAAATGTTTATAGTACAATAATATAATTTTTCACTTCTATAATCTACATTTGCTTCAATAAAATTGTTTCTTCTTCAAAATAAGAGCAAAATTATTTATTTTATAGCTATAAAAAGTGAACGAACGTACGGTACTTTGACATTTAATTTTTATTTCTGTAATAATCTTTTCCTCTGATTAACTGTATTTTCGATTTTTTTAAGTCAAAAACTGTGTGAATTATATAAAATATAAGTCGATTCATAAATCGTATTTAATGTACGTATTATTATTTGTTACGACAATGAGTAACAAATGCTATTTGAGCCTTCGGAAGAGGCTCCTCGCTGCTGTTTTGCACTGGGGGCTCCGCAGAAAGTCCAGTCGACCCTGTTATATAATAGCTTGAGCAAGAAATACAGTTGTTTGTGATCTTTATTTGAGATACATATGTTTCTATACTTAAGGATATAAAAAAGTCATTTTTCAAGTCAAAGTCAAAGAAACCGTAATATATTAAAAAAAATCATTTGCCGTCAGTCATTTCTAATAAGTATATTACTTTTTACCGTTTTGGTTAGAATTACGAAATAAGATTTGTGCTAATCTAAATCTCTTTTCAATTGTTTGGCAGTTGAATTTTTTGCCATTAACTATGTTGTTTTATATTACCAGAATTTTACTTGTTTGCTAGTTTATTAATTATTAACAATGTTTGTATATATGCATATTACATTTTTGATAGTAATATAGTACAAACGCTAAATTGTATAAAGTCGTGATTAAAAGCTTGAATACATCGAAAATATATTAAGATCTGCGTTGTGATATAGCGAAAGTTCTGGTGTCTTTGCAGTTCAAAATGAATATATGGATTTTGAGTGGTTTAGTGCAGCATTTTTTGCATCGAAGAACGTGAAATGTAATTATGGGCGATGCTAAACCGGTTTTGGTAAAAGGTTGGTTTGGCGGTGGAAAATTGGCAAGTGCAATCATGCGTTTCGTTTAATAGTCATTTTAAGTCAGAAATTGTATATAATACGTCGCTGAAGTGAAGGTATTATTAATTAACCATCATCGTTTCGGATGCTCTTTATAGGCGATGTATTTCATACATTCTTTGTTTAAAATGCAGTTTATTGTCAAGTATCAATATGTGTACATTGTCTTCACAAGCGTATGGGCGACGACATGGGATGAAAAAAAAAAGCCTAAAATTCTGACGTATTTTGATGTCTCGGAGGCGAGTGCGAGACCTCGGCGTCTCTTGGCGAGGTCTCTCGCATACGCTGTAGTTATTCTATGTTCTATTTTTGCAATTCAAATAAACAACTGACAAAAAATAAGCTTGCGTGAATGAGAAACCATACTGCGCGGGATTGGGCAAGCTTTTTACGATCAGGGCCGACTAATACGCGTTTTAAAATCATTCGGTTAATTCTGCCAAATTTTCAAACAGTTCATTGGTATTGCACAGTTTTTTTTATTATTTCTCTCAAGGTAAATTTATCCATAATCGTGACTCTTATGTCGTACTACTCTAAATTCATAACGAATGAAATTCATTTCAATATCAAAGTTCATGTTATTTCTTTTATAAATAATATTTACGTGAAATTATTTTAAATGTAAAATAGTATAATTAATATATATTATTTTATTTACAGATGATTCGAAACTTGTTAAAATGAGGAAATCTCCTCTAGGAAAATCTGCTCCATCATTGTCAGGAAACATGGTAATAAACATATAAAATATTTTTTAAAAACGCATGCTTGTAAAAAATGAACTTTTTATTATTGATATCAAATGCTTGTAATAATTAAAAGTTTACATTTGTATTTTAAACATTTAACTTATATTAACATTCAAAATATAATAATTAATTTTATTTAATGTATTTTCTCATTAAAACTTTATCATCTAATATCTATCATCATGATATATAAATTACAGAACCGGCATTGTTTTCTGAAATCATTCCAGAAGTAATCGAATCTAAATCATTCTTATATTTAAAGATTATCAGATGGCATTGTACTTCATCATAATGTTGAAACATCGAAATGTATTTTAATGTTTTTTCAAAGATAATTAATTAATTAAATTAGGATTTTCAATGTATATTGATACTGGTCAAAATTATTCTAATGGAAATCAATATTTTATATTGATATGACTATTTAGTGGATTTTTATTTTATTCCGCTTTTTTTTTATCTTACCTCATATTTATGCGAAATATTTAACATATACTAAATTTAATTATATCTTGTTTCAAACAATGAACATTATACATAAGATATATAGTGATTTGTACATTGACAAACATACATAATATTGGTATATAGCAAAACTTAATACAAAGGAATCATTTTTATTTGTAAAGGAATTAATACTTAACAGCTGAGATTAAAGACATCGTGTTCGCGTTTATGAATTACAGCAGTTTATAAGTATGAAATATTATTATATGTATGTACATATGTTCTTTTCTGTGATCATAAAAGTTTGGAATTTTATTGGAATTTGTATGTTTCTTTTTCTTCTCAATATATATAATAAGTGTCCAAAATCGATATACACAAACACATCAGAATACTTTCTATAGGTGATTTCAAGAACCATGCCGATGATTAATATTTTGCAAAAGGCAACGCATAACTATGAGTCGAATAATCTTTGTTTTTTCTGTGTGTTGATAGAAAGAGCTTGGCATGCCTCGCAGATCTGGCAGGACTGTGTCGACGGCACACAGACTGAGTCTCGCCGCCAACACATCTCCAAGATCTCATTCACCCATCTCAGCTAGTCCTATTGACAGTCCTAGGATAAATTCCCCGAACTCACATTTCGCATTCATTGGACCCAAACGGTATGTTTGGAAATCGCTCTCTTATATTATCGCATGCACAACTTCATATCATTTCAGTTTTGTCGTATTCTTTTCTACTTAATTATATTCGAAAAGCGATAATCCGATAATTATATTCGAATATGCATGAAGTGCCTGCGTTAGCATTCAACACACGTACAATGATTTTTATCTTAAATAACTTTTGCTAATTAATTAATATAATAAATTAAATTATTGCAATTGTTATAATAGTTAAACAATATTAATACCAATAAAATGAAATCTTAAAAGTTGATATATTACTATTTATCAGATTATATTTTGTTTACATCTTCTTTATTATGAAAGTTGTTGTTGTGTGATATTTTGTACTTGTACTTCTTAATATTTATTGTTCCAAATAAATAACAATAGAAATTAGAATTCAATATTTTATGATTTGGGTACTCCAGCAGTGTTATGGGAGGCGGTTGCCGAGGTGACGGACGACGCTGGTCGGTTGCATCACTTCCTTCTTCTGGTTACGGAACCACTCCTGGTAGTTCAAATTTATCGGTAAGATTACACAATGATTTAGCAAAAATGTATACATATATGATTTAAATAAGCTAAAATGAAAACTTATAGATATAGTAAATATAAGATATAGTAAATATAAAAACTTCATTTCACATGGCATAATTTGTAGTAATATTTTATGATTTTCGGAAAGCATTGGAAATTGCTATCAAGATAGATTATGAATATTTTAAGATTAGATTACAGATTATATATAGATTATATTAGATTATACATTTCTCTTTTTTGTTTTGGCTGGCTTCAAATACTTTTCAATATATATTTTGAGCAACGCTAGTTGTAACTACTCTTATAAAAAATATTTTTATAAATTTTAAATAATAAATAAAATTTATATTTTATAAATAAATAATATTTTTATTTGTATAATTTAATTAAATAACTATTTTATTCTCGATTCATATTAAACCGCGATAAATTTTTTAGTATGATATACATGTTTTATTTTCAAATATGCTTCTAGTGATTTAACCATTTTTTTCAGTCACAATGTTCAAGTCAGGAACGTCTTCATCAGTTACCAAACCTTCCAACAAGCGATGAATTAAGACTGCTCATTCATCATTTTTCAAGTAATGATAGTAATTCGGGTTCTACGCCTGTTTCAAATAAAGACGACTCCGGAGGTTCTTCCGGAAATGGAAAAAAGTCACCATTTCATCGACCGCGTTCACGTAGTTTGAGGTAAATCAATATTACAAATTTTACATGATTAATTTTGCATTTTCATGTTGCGTAATTATCGATAACTTTATCAACATTAACATAACAAGTCCAAAACCAAATTCTATAAATATTGATGAAAAATATTCGTAATATCTAATTTGTTCATATTGCCTTATGCAGTAGTCCAAGTAGGACGCTTCACGTCGATAATGAGGTTTCAACTATGAATACTCTGTACAAGGAGAGATTTCCAAAAGCAACACAACAAATGGAGGAACGTCTAGCACAGTTTGTGAACGACCATAAATCTGATAGTACTTCATTCATGCAACAATGTCCAATTTTACGATTCGTTCATCATCAAGTCCTAGAAGTCGCTAGGGACTGTTTGGACAAATCGCACGCCAAACTTATCACTAGCACCTATTTTTTTGAAATGCAGGAAAATTTGGAACGATTAATTACTGAGGTAATTATTAGTTTTCTAAATACAAATTTTCAATTTTAATTTTGTCATTATTTTTAATATTTGTTAGCATGTTGTGTCATATGTATATACAATAGTGCCACATGAAATAAGCAGTCAAAAAAAAGAAAACAAACAAATTGTTTCTTAAAAAAATTTACTTAGCTTAAGAAAAATGAATTATAGTTTTTAGAGTATTCTTATTTTACATAATTGTTCTAGACGAAAGAAAAATCACCGGAAGCAGCAGTGGAGATAACTAGTTTAATACGGAAGCTACTTCTTATAGTTTCACGCCCAGCGAGGCTATTAGAATGTCTTGAATTTGATCCGGAGGAATTTTACCATCTGCTGGAAGCAGCAGAAGGACAAGTTAAAGATATGCAGGGCATCAAAGCAGACATTCCCCAATATATAATCGAAAAACTAGGATTAAATCGAGACCCAATTGAAGAGCTGCAACTAGATTTGAAAGACAATAAGTGGTTACATGACAATTCAACTACTTCTACATGCAGCAGTGGAAGTGGCAATAGCGGTGGTAATGCAAGCCACAGCACAAATAAAAATTCTTGTTTCACATCAACACCAAACAAAAAACATAATACTCAATTATTCTCGCCGAGCGAGGACGATTACGAAATTGTGAAATTAATCTCAAATGGTGCATATGGGGCTGTATATCTTGTTAAACATAAGCAAAACAGACAAAGGTTTGCAATGAAAAAATCAACAAAACAAATTTAGTTCTTCGTAATAAAGTTGAGCAAGTTTTTGCTGAACGTGATATTTTAAGTTTTGCTGATAATCCCTTCGTAGTCAGTATGTACTGCAGCTTCGAGACTAAAAGGCATTGTGTCTGGTTATGGAATATGTAGAAGGTGGTGATTGTGCATATTTACTTAAAATATTGGACCATTTCCGGCAGATATGGCAAGGTTTTATTTTGCGGAGACTGTGCTTGCAGTGGAGTATTTGCACAGCTATGGCATTGTCCATAGAGACCTAAAACCTGATAAGTATGTATAATTAATTTCATGTTATACGTCATTTGGAAACCTCAAAAGACACTAAATTCTGTATTGCAAATCTTTACAGCTTATTGATTACTGCCTTAGGACATATTAACTCACAGATTTTGGTTTAAGTAAAATGGGTCTAATGTCGTGTGAGTATTTTTGTTGTTTAATTAATTTTTATTTATTTATTAATGCAATTAACATTTTTTTATTTATTTTAGTGGCAACTAATTTATATGAAGGGTATATTGACAGAGAAGCCAGACAATTTTCAGATAAGCAAGTGTTTGGTACACCTGAATATATTGCACCTGAAGTTATATTAAGGCAGGGCTATGGGAAACCTGTTGATTGGTGGTCTATGGGAATTATTTTATACGAATTTCTTATTGGTTGTGTTCCATTTTTTGGTGAAACACCTGAAGAACTTTTTGCGCATACAGTTAATGGTAAATATATTACATTAATATTAAAATTAACTAGTTGGTATTGGTATTTGCCTGAGGCAAGTTACATGAAACTTCCCGATATGTGAAAATAATCGACTTAATCAATA
>NW_020538040.1:79993630-80010301 GCF_003426905.1 Ctenocephalides felis | reverse complement strand
AAAGGTCATTTTTCCTATTACGATTATCTAATGCTAAAATAGCGTTATTGAATAATCACTGTTGATGGTCTAGCCTTTCTTAAGATAGTCGATAAAGATCATTCCTTACAAATACCAAAAAACCTGACGCCATATCCTTGCCTGCTGATCGTTTGCATTTTTTCTCCTCTTAGATGACTGTCTATTCGACTCCGGAGGGTAGTGGTGAAGCCAGGTCACATCCATGGTAACATATTGATGCATAAACTTTTATTTCATTTAAACAGCTCCAAATACTCTTAGTAATCATCAACTCGTTATGCTTTTGGTTAAACGTGACTTCGCGCGGCACCCATTTAGCACGGAGCTTTTCTTATTCAAATATTCGCGGACGATATGTCCAACATATTCTATTGATATCTTTAGGGTGCCAGCTATCTCAGGCATTTTCACTTTTCGGGTTTCCAAAACGATTCGGTGGACTTTTCGGTTTTCCGATGTAAACACCACAATCGGCTTTCTAGAGCGTTAGCATCGTTAGTGTCTGTATGGCCATGATTAAAAGTAGCAAACGACTTCTTCACAATTTGCCTCAATTTGGCAGAGTCCAGATAACACTTATCAAGCGATACTTTGGCTGTGATGATATTTTATCAATCAAAAGCAATGATAAATCAACACATGAACTTGCTTTAAATTCATAGCTTTGAAGATCTCAAAAGCAGCGTCACTTGTACCTCTGTAACTTGTAAACTAATCGTCGGATTTTCATGAAACTTTGACATATATCTTCTTAAAGTTGTTGCTTCCTACAAATCATATGGATGATCACATAGCTACATCATCTATGTGTTATTCTACAGACTTATTGAGTGACGTAATGTAATATAGGTGCATATATGCACAATAAAATATATATATTTTAGGGTGGTTTGGAGACAAATGATTACCCGATCTGAATGGGTAAAAAGACAATGATGCAATTTGACACTAAAAGCTCTATTGTCATTATGCTTCAATTCATAAACATTAATGTGTAATACATTATGATTAATCAATAAATATAAAATAAATGTCCAATTTTAAATCAAAATATATCTTTTAAGATTTCAATATATTTGTTTAATAGTTAATTATTAAAGATAAAAAAATACACTTTTGTACTTTCATGATTCTTCGTATAGTATAAGTATAAGTAAACATATCAGGGTTTAGTTTTATCCTATAGACTGACCTATATTTTACACGAATATGATAAGTGGCGAGTACTCTTTTTTATTAATTAATTAATATTAATTTTATTTGGTGATTTTTTAAATATACAAGCACTGTTGTTGGTGGAATGTGGAGAAATGCCTTTACATTCAAGATTCCAATATTTAAGTGATAAATTTGTACTTAACTAGTTGGTTTGGTATTTAGCCTTGAGGCAAGTTACATGAACTTCCCGAAATGTGTAAATAATCGACTTAATCAAAAAAATGGGTAAATAATATACTTCATTAATCCTACTTTAAAAAAAACGATAATAATTTTAGCAAACTTTGACGAATTTTTAAAATTAAACTACTTGTCGTTAGGCCGTAATATTACAGTAAGTTCTATAATACCATGATGTATATCGCCAAAAAAATTTCCATGAAAATCGGCTTAAATTTTTTTTTCAACAGTTAATTACAAGAAAACGGCTCGGTAGATTTTCACCTAAATTAATCAGTACCATTCCCAACTAATATCTTTCGAACAGTTTTTGATATTTTAAAATCGGTTCGGTAGGATGAGCTTAAATGTCGACGAAAATTTAACACTTTTTTTCAACAGTTAATTACAAGAAACGGCTCGGTGGATTTTCACCTAAAATTAATCAGTATCATTCCCAACTAATATCTTTCGAACAGTTTTCGATATTTTAAAATCGGTTCGGTAGGATGAGCTTAAATGTCGACGAAAATTTAACACTTTTTTTCAACAGTTAATTACAAGAAAACGGCTCGGTAGATTTTCACCTAAAATTAATCAGTATCATTCCCAACTAATATCTTTCGAACAGTTTTTGATATTTTAAAATCGGTTCGGTAGGATGAGCTTAAATGTCGACGAAATTTAACACTTTTTTTCAACAGTTAATTACAAGAAAACGGCTCGGTAGATTTTCACCTAAAATTAATCAGTATCATTCCCAACTAATATCTTTCGAACAGTTTTTGATATTTTAAAATCGGTTCGGTAGGATGAGCTTAAATGTCGACGAAAATTTAACACTTTTTTTCAACAGTTAATTACAAGAAAACGGCTCGGTAGATTTTCACCTAAAATTAATCAGTACCATTCCCAACTAATATCTTTCGAACAGTTTTTGATATTTTAAAATCGGTTCGGTAGGATGAGCTTAAATGTCGACGAAAATTTAACACTTTTTTTCAACAGTTAATTACAAGAAAACGGCTCGGTAGATTTTCACCTAAAATTAATCAGTATCATTCCCAACTAATATCTTTCGAACAGTTTTTGATTTTTTAAAATCGTTCGGTAGGATGAGCTTAAATGTGGACGAAAAGTTTTTTTCAAATTACAAAGAAACGGCTTGGCAGATCGTTGCACAAAACTGACAAACGATAGTCCTCACCGAAATACATCAAATGGCTTTTAAATTTCTAAAATCGGTTTAGGCGTTTTTGAGAAAACGTCGATCAAAAGTCTAATTTTGACAAATGCCAAAAAGACCATACTGATTTTTGCAAACTTTGACGAATTTTTAAAGCTGAACCAGTTGTCGTAGGGCCGTAATATTTTAGTATGATCTAGAAGACTATGGTATCTATCGTCAAAAAAATAATCATAAAAATCGTCGAATTTTTTTTTTTTAAAACTTTATTACAAGAAAACGGCCCGGCCGATCTCTACCAAAAACTAATCAGCACGATTCCCAACCAATATCTTTCGAACGGTTTTTGAATTTTCAAAATCGATTCAGAATTGCGGGCTAAAACGTAGACGAAAAATTTTTCACTTTTCTGCCATTTATAAAGAAACGGCTTGGCCGATCGTCGCACAAAACTGACAAACAATAGTTCTCGTCAAGATACATCGAATGGCTTTTAAATTTTGAAATCGACCCAGCCGTTTTCGAGAAAACGTCGATTTACGACAAAAAATCTGTTCACATACACACACACACACACACACACACACACACACACACAACATACTTTTTCCAAATTTGGTCTCATTCGATTCAGAATGGCTTGAAACGTCGAGAAAACATAAAATTAGCGAATCGGGTTTTTTGATGAAAACATAAACTTCTCCTTCGGGAAGTTAAAAATACCAAGTACAAAATAATAGAACAATCGAAAATATCAAGAATGTAGTCATAGATACATTAACAAGTGACTATTGGAGAAATCGTCCAAAACCAAGCTTGGTATATAGCTATATAAAAGTAATTGAAACAAGAGGAGACACAAATAAATACAATAAACACCCGTATTATAACTTTTTCACATTAGACAACAGTTATACGATAGAAAAAATATTCAATACGAATACAATCAACATAGAGGATTATAAAGTTATATTTACAGACGGGTCAAAAATTAATAACAAAACTGGCTGCGCTTTATTTTATAAAAACGATAATATCAAAATAGGATATAAACTACCAGACTTCGTTTCAATTTGGACAGCCGAGCTAATAGCTATAAAAAAAGCAACTGAATATATAGAAAGCCACAAAATCACTAAAGTGGTCATCGTTACCGATAGCAAAAGCTGCATAGATAAACTGAAAAATCTATTCCTTACTAATCGACTAAGCGAGACATTAGTATATGAAGTATGGAATAGACTTATACA
Source organism: Ctenocephalides felis (assembly GCF_003426905.1). NCBI lineage: Eukaryota > Metazoa > Arthropoda > Insecta > Siphonaptera > Pulicidae > Ctenocephalides > Ctenocephalides felis. Next base: position 80,006,467 of record NW_020538040.1, on the reverse strand, counting down.
GCTATTGGAGAACGGGTATACAGTCAAATTATTATGGACTAGATCGCACTCCGGTTCTAGTGGAAACGATGAAGCGGACTCAATAGCAAAATGGGCAACAGAATACGGAACTATGATCAACCTAGCCACTAGGAAAGACTATATAAATAATTCAAAGAAAAAAATACTGGTCAAATGGCAAGAGCAATGGAACAGATCGTCGGAAACAAAGGGACGATACTACAAGGCAGTCAACCCCAAATTGAAGATGAAACCGTGGTTCCGAAAATATGCAGATGAAAACAGAGGTACCATCGTAACAATAACAAGACTAAGGCTTAACCATGGCAACTTCCCTGCACACCTGAAGAGGCTGGGAATAATAGAGTCAGAATCATGTCCTTGTGGAGCATCAAGCGGAACATCTGAACACATCATACTAGAATGTAGTATATTTGAAGCAAGCAGGGCTAAATTGTTAGAGGAACTACACTCTATAAAAACACTGATTAAACCCTTTAATTTGACATCATTATTGCAAAATCTGAACTGTTATCCTAACATAATTAGGTTTGTTAATAATAGTAAAATTAAGTTGTAAGTGACCAATATAATATATATGTTACCTGTATATTGTATATTATGTATGTGGCTAAATGTTTACCAGAGGCCAATAAAAATATAAAAAAAAAAAAAATATATATATACAAGCACTGTAGCTTAGATACATTTACTATTTTGCATTGTGGACCTGCTTTCCATAATTGGCTTTTTACACTGTTAACATAAATAGAATGGTTATCACAGTTATCCAAATCGATCGATCTTACTGTAAGTGTAACTTTCAGTAACTGTAAATTTGTTTCCAAAAAATTTCACAATGTATTAAAAAAGATGTTTGCTATATTCGAACGTTTTTAATAATTCACACCAGCGGTAACATAATACAAAATTATATTAATGCATTTAGATAATTTATATATAGTGGCAGGCCAACTAAAATTGGGTATTTCTCTGTGTGTAATTAACTACCTCTTATTGTTAGATAATAATGAATTTCAATATCTCACACATGGGTCAGTTCTATTGAGATCAGATCTATATGCAAACGATAATAATGGTAATATTCCATTACACTAATTAAAATGTGTAATACTTTGCTTGTTAGTGATGTCTATTTCGACATCGTGATTAGTAACACGCATTTTATGGTAATAATTGTTAATGAATCTGTTATTGTCGTTTTTAGTGTATATGTGCTTATATATACGCGATCACGTGCGACGTTCCTACAACGCATATCAAAATAAGCGGTAATAGACAGAACGTTGAAAACAATTTTCACGGACAACCATTCTTTCATTCATATAATTACAATCTGCCCAAGAAAGTATTTAGTAATTTTAATGGTCAATATATCGCTATATAATGCTACAATTTTACCCAACGGTTGGCATTTTAGATTTGATATTAAGGATACAATGAAAAGATTCCATTACTTAAACCTTACCGCTTATGAGCGAGTTTAGTGCAGAGAGCATGTTTCTTAAAGTCATCCAGTTGTATTTGTGGTTAGCAGATTCTTAGCGAGTTGATTTGGCTGATTTTTTATCGTTTTTTCGCAGATTGTTATCTTCCTTTTAATTGTATGAACTTTTCACGTGAGGCTTCTGTTCAAATAAAAACCATAGTATTTTACGTGCTCAACCTGAGATATTTGTACACCAAAAAACATTTTCGCTTCCTTGTAAATGTACTGTGTGCTAATTTAAGACAGTTTTTGATCACTCGTGCTCACTATTAGAAAAAATGCAGATATTATCTGCAAATGTTACCATGTTTGTGTATATTGTTACAGCCATAAGTGAAGTTAAAAAACCCTTCCCTTAGGAACGCCAGAATTCATTTTCTCCAAAAAAGAGTAAAGGTGCGATATATTTATAAAAAAGTTTGAATGACAATTATGATTTCAGTAATAAAGACTGAAAAAAGTTATCAGGAAGATTTGCTATTAGCGTATAGAAGAGACCGGTATGCCACACCAAATCAAGCATACGAGACATAAACAGAATGGAAATGAAAAGAATAAATATTAGTTAATTTCAAGTCAATTTTTGAGGGCAGTTTCTTAAATTGATAGGGTGAAATTATGTTCTTATTACTCAAAGTGCTTTTGGAAGATGAGATCTAGAAAGTGGTTAAAATATTTAAAAAATAAACTGGCGAATGAGTTAACACTGTCCTGCTGGCTACTAGCCATGGCACCGAGATTATTTGTGTCATATGTTTTTAAAAATATTGTTGTGTTATTTATGAAGACTATTTCTGAGCTCTTTATAGGATTTGTTTAGTTCAATTTCTATCAAAATGTAAGAAATAAAATTATTACATTGCAATATCATAAATATTGCATGTTTAAAAGGAAATAATTCACTTATTATTCTGTTTGTGAAGTAGGAATTAAAACAAAAAATGATGCTTTGAGTTAAAATATTATTAACTTTTTGTAGAGTAAGTTATAGTAATCGCAAAAAATGGAAAATGATAATTTTTATATATCTTTACATTTTAGGCCAAGGTTTTTGAACATTTTGGCATACCTTAGATAAAATGGAAAATGAAAATTTTTATATATCTTTACATTTCAAAGGTTTTTGAACATTTTGGCATACCTTAGAAAAAATGGATGTATGTGTGTGTGCGCGGATACAAATTTTGTCGACGCAACAATTCAAAAAACATTCGATTCGTATTGACAAGGATGCGTGCTGATTAGTTTTTAGCGAAAGCAGGTCTAGCCGTTCGGAAGATACGGGGCAAAAAGTGCCAAAACCGGTGACGCAGTTTTTAAGAGAACGGAGCGTTCGATTTCAATAATTCATAAAACATTTTACTTGTATTGACAAGATGAAAAACTGATTAAATTTTTGGGAATGCAGGTCCAGCGGTTATAGACTCTCAGTGAAAAGAAGTTAAAAAAAAATCATTTTGTGGTCAAAAATGTTTATTGGACATATGTACATTAAGTTATCAGATATTTTATAGAGATTTTAATAATGTGTACACAGGCAGCAATTTGCCTTAAGGCACGATACCATCCACCCCATCAGTTTATACTGAATATTTGTACCCTTTTGTAATATAAGTAAGATTGAACGGCTCTACCAAGGCAAGTACTATTTAAACATGAAAAGAAAAACACAATTCCGTGCTCGGTGTGCTGTGCGCGCACGCTCAATCATGCGTTACAATCTAGTCACAATCTAAATATTATCGCATCAAATATTTTCACAAGATGGCGAATGTTATAGAAAAAAAAATACGATTTCTACTCTAATTTAAAATATTCTAACACAATTAATAGTAAAAGCATCCGGAGACAGCAGACTTTCCAAATGGAATAAAATATATGGAAACCCACACTACAATGATAAACCCGATCACTACCCATAGAAAACTGTTTCCAAATGTATTCTTTCAATCTCGCTTTCAAAATTATTTGAGCTTAGTTTTTAAACAGTAATGTTAATATACTTTGTGTGTTATTTACCTAAACGATTAGTAATAAGAGTTATATATCCAATTTAATTTACCATTTGATATATAAATTATATAATCATTAGTTTAAATAGCTAAATTTTTCCAGTATATTCATTACATGTTATTACATCAAATTTGAAACCCAATAAATCCATAATATGTATTTGGTATATTCGTTACAACTACGATACGAGTATATTAGCATTAAATTACATATTAGGTACCTATTCACAATAAATTTTTATAGGAAATGCCAGAAAATGTTGAGACCTCTGTCATGCCAGATAAAAGTTGCTGTTACGTCTGTTCTGTCGCAATTAATCGATTGCATTTAGATTTACTTAAACATTATATTATGTAATCAATAAACCCTAGTTTATAAAGGCTAATTAAATCACGTCCTATGTAAATTTTAATGACTAAATATGTCACGGTCAACAGAAAATTTTCCTCTTGGGCTAGCGGACAGATGACGCATCACTATTTTGTACTAAAATTAATGAGAAAATTTCAGATGTAAACACGGTGAGAAAACGTTTACGAATGCCTTTTATTGTTGAGTATATTTTGGAATATTTCTGTCAAAGCTTTGAATCTAAATATAAAACAAAATGAAGGTATACGCTTATATATATATATATATATATATATATATATATAATAATTAGATTTTTTTGTATATATATACATACAGAATTCTTTGTGTTATATATTATCTAAATTAACATAAACACTGCGCAAATGACTTTGTATGCAATTTCCAAGAATGAATAGATTTGATTAAATTGTTTTTGACACCACACAAAGATAATAATTATATATATATATATATATATATATATATATATATATATATATATAGAAAGTAAAAAGAGATATATAACCAAAAGTGCAAAAAAGATGTATGACCAGCCATCATCTTGATTCTTACGGCGTTGTTATCGGGATATAAAAGGTAATAATTGAAAATCCATTACAAAAGTATTTTCTGTTGTTAGGTTGTTAGTTTTTTTGAGTGCGAGCACTACTGCTTCTTAGTTTGCAAAATTTAACATAATATTTAAGTATACTTTATTTAATTGTTTTATAAAATGTATTGTTCATTTTAAGTTAGATTCAATAGTTTTTTATATAACCTCTATAAAAACTTATATCTGGGTGGGTAAAAAGGACCAACTAAACCTTTACCCTGGCAAAGATATAAAAAATAAAAAATAGTAAATAAAAACGTAAATCAAGTCAAAAATATCAATTTGATACAAGTTAAATTAAATAAATAGTTATTCCAACTCTGCTGATGAATATTTCTGAGGGAAAAACAGATCAATGTTATTTACAGTGTTATCTTTGTAAATAAAATTGATTTATTGAATTGATTGAACAATGTAGCTATTAGTTTGTAAAATCCCTTCAAAATTAAAACAAGACATTGGATCTGTTTTCCCAATGGCCGTATCAAGTTACCCCGCCTATGGGGTGAAAATAACCTGATTACAAGTTAAAAAGAAAACACATTTCTACAATGATAAATTAGCTGAGATTTTTACTTAACATAGCCATATAGTTGTTTGTTTGATTTGTGTTATTTGTTGTGATATATTTGGTTTCGTTTTCACAATATAATTGCTCAAATCAAATTGGAGCTTTGTGCCCCGCCCTATCCCATATATATTATATATATATGGGATATATATAATATATATATATATATATATATATTGTATATTTATACGTGTGTGTGCGTTTAGATTATATGTTTTGTTGATAATTACAACTAACAAAACCTTTTTATAATATATTAAATAAAGAAATAAAATTGAAAAGTGAACAACACTTCAAAATTGGATTAAAAATTTAATTTTAAAATCAAGGCGAATATAGGCACATGAAGTATATCTAATATTTCATTTTTTTTACTTTAAATGTAGAGTAATTAAAATATTAGTCAACTTTCTTAATGTTTGAGAACTTTAAAATTTCGAAAAAATATCATGTTAAGATGTATATGAAAACTAGCTGTAAGTGGAATTCTGTCTTAAGGCAATTAAGGCATCGTGCCTTAAGGCAAATTGCTGGAACTTCCCGTACCAAATATTATTATTTTTTTAAAAACGATTAACATTCTTGAAAAAATTTTACTTCGAAAAAATAAGATTTTTGAGAAACTATAAATTGGACAAAAAATTACTTTTTTTGAAAAAAAAAAATTTAAAAAAAAATTTTTTTTATTTTATTTTTTTTTTTTTGAAAAAAAATGTTTTCTTTATTTTGACATATTTTGGAAGATCTGAACTTTTTTTCAAAGCAATCGTACGGCTTTAACTGCATGTGGAGACAAAATATAAAGCGCGTAAGCGCCGCGTCGCCGTCTAACGGATAAACATTGGTACGGAACCCATAGGAATGTAAACAAAATTTATACTTATTGTTAAAATTTCTATAAAATATCTGATAATTTGATGTGCATATGTCTAATGTTTATTTTTGACCGCCAAATGGCTCATTTTTTTACTTTTTCCCCCATATCTCCAAAGTCGTTGGACCTGCCTTTCCGAACAGAACAGTTTTTTATTTAGTCAATACAAATAAAATGTTTTTTGAATTATTCAAATCGGACGCTCCGTTCTCTTAAAAACTGAGTTACCGTTTTTGGCACTTTTTGCCCCGTATCTCCGGAACGGCTAGACCTGCCTTCGCCAAAAACTAATCAGCACGTCCCCTTATCAATACGGATCGAATGTTCTTTAAATTATTCAAATTGCTTCATCCGTGTTCCCGAAATCGTCGACGAAAATTTGTATCCGCACACACATACATACTACGCACACACACACACACATACATCCATTTTTTCTAAGGTATGCCAAAATGTTCAGAAACCTCTGAAACGTAAAGATATATAAAAATTTTCATTTTCGATTTTTTTTGCGATTACTATAACTCACCCTACGGGAAGTTAATAACTAGAATATTTTCATTGGTATGAATATAAAAATAAATGTTGTCTTGATTTTTAGCTTTTTTATCTGTCAGAAACACAAAAATAAAATATTACGGTCCTAATGACAAAAATGAAGGCAAATAACAATTAATTTTGGTCTAATTTTTTTAAAAATATCGTTTAATATATAATAAAAACATTGAATCGATAGCAAATAGGTTCATAAACTGTAGTCGAACAACGATCACATTTATTAGAAATGCGTCGTATGCGTTTCGCGGCATTAAGCAAGTTGTCCTTGAAGTGGTCCAGCCCTCCCCCGCGCGCAACCCTGCAGCGACCTTTGTCAAGGTTGATCCGTAGAGTACGCCATGAACATCACACGACCCACGCACGAATTCGCCCCAACTATTGATTTCTGAACGCGCTTCCTCGAGCCCCACTCCGAGCCAGGAGGGCCTGCAAACGCCCTCTATTGCGTCTCACGATCGATGCTACTTAACAACCGGGGCTGCAAGACCGTTTTCATACAGGATTTACGTAAGCTCTTTTTCTTTGGGATGGACAAAACATTAAACAGTCATTGAAACAATGTGGTTTATTTTCACTTCCAAACACGCACGCAGCAGCATGAACCCATTTATGGAACAGTTTTTAGTATGAAAGCAATATATACTTAATGCAACTTGACCTAAGGTTTAGGATTATTATTTATGAGTCTTCAGTTTTATATAAGTAACATATTGGAAATGATATTTGTTTATATTTCCATCACATATAAGCGAGTGACCTATAATGTATATATCTCAAATCCGGTAGTTAAAGTAGGTACTGTGCTTTGGTTAACGTGAAGTTATGATTTTAAAAATAGACAGGCGAAAATAATGTTTTTATATGAAACATATAAGGTTTGCACGTAAGCTATTTATTTATTGCAACTTTTCTATTTAAATCTATTTCATTTCACTTAAATTAATATTACTGGTATTATAGTGCTCAAATAATTGAATAATTTTTAATATTATAATTAGACTGAAATAATGTATATAGGGAATATAAGGAATAATAAAATAGTTTGAACTTTTGTTAGATATTTAAAAACATATTTATAAAAATTTCGAAATATTTGAATTTTGTTTGAACGCTGAAATTTTTTTTAAATAAAATTCCATTAATAGTTATGCCTCTATAATATATTATAGATTAAATTATTTAGCTATATGTTCTTTTGCATGTTCGAAAGGAGTTGTGAAAAACTAAAACTGTTTGTCTAAAGTACAGAAGTGGGTTTCAAAAATTTTCAATTATAGTACGTATCCAAAATTGCGGCAACAAAAATTATGCATATATAATCTCTATATTTCTATAAATTCTTAGCCCATTCTTCTAGTAAACTTATCAATATTTAATAAACATTGTTTGCTTAAAGATAACCTGAGAAGACTTCTCTCTGATTTTCAATTACAAGTATTATAATACGGAAATCCAACAAATTCATTCGAACCAAATACTGAACTAAGCTAAATTTAGGTTAAACTTTTTAAATATTTTAGACCATATTTCTGTCTTATAAATTAAGACAATAAATTCAGTTCTTTTTCATAGATTTTGTTACGCCGATATAAATCTAATGCTACTATTGCCACAATAGTCCAATAATATATTTCGATTTATTATAGACAGTATATCATTAAAAAATATAATGCCACGAATTATATAAGAATTGTTCTATACCCAAAAATTCATTTTACAAAAATTAAATCAAATCAAATATTTAAAGAAAAATATTATAAAAAAAAGTTTTTATCACGAGCAACAAGCTTTACTGGTAATTTACTTGTAGGAATAAATATACATATACATAAACAGCTATTTAATAACGAAGGATCGTATACAGAAAAACAAAATCCTTCCTAATACAATGCTTTTTCGTTGACCTGAAAATTATTCTAGAAACTTCACTGTGTTCAAGTCCTTGAAACTTGGATTATGTCCTACTTCAACGCTACGTTAGACTGTTCCTGTCTGCAATATCTTTATTGAGAAATGGTTATTTGCTAAAATCATCATTCAACAAAAATTCATTTCTATTGTAAGTAAAGTAATAATAATTTTTCCATGTATATACAATATAAATAATTTGTAATATTTATTTAATGCAATAAAAATGTACGAGTTTTTTTTAAATTGTATTTGGATTAGATACACATTGATATATATATATATATATATATATATATATATATATATATATATTAGGGTGGTCTTTAATATAGACATTTTTGAATTTCCTTGCTCCCAAGGGCTTAAATGGTTCCAAATTGATAAAAATAATACTCTGAAAGTTTTTGCTCTTACTATTGTCTTTTAGATAGAGCGCAATTCAATCAATGCTTTGCATGGAAATAGCATGAAAAATTTTTCAAAAATTTTGCAGAGCGTCGAAATTTCAAATAAACTAGCTGTAAGTGAAATTCTGTCTTAAGGCAATTAAGGCATCGTGCCTTAAGGCAAATTGCTGGAACTTCCCGTGCCAAAAATTATTATTTTTTTAAAAACGATTAACAGTTTTGAAAAAATTTTACTTCGAAAAAATAAGATTTTTTGGAAATTTTAAATTGGACGAAAAATTACTTTTTTTGAAAAAAAAAATTTTTTTTAAAAAAAATTTTTAAACAATTTTTTTTATAAAAATTTTTTCTGGAAAAAATGTTATCTTCATTTTGACATATTTTGGAAGATCTGAACTTTTTTTCAAAGCAATCGTACTTCTTTAACTGCATAGAGACAAAAAATAAAGCGCGTAAGCGCCGCGTCGTTGTCTAACGGAAAAACATTAGTACGGAACCCATAGGAATGTAAACAAAACTTATACTTATTGTTAAAATCTCAATAAAATATCTGATAATTTGATATGCATATGTCTAATGTCTAATGATTATTGTTGACCGCCATATGTTATTTTTTTTTAGTTTTTTTTACTAGATCTCCGAAACCGCTAGACCTATCTTCATGAAAATTTGATCAAATCTTCATCTTGTTAATACAAGTAAAATGTTTTTTGAACTATACAAATCGGACGCTCCGTTCTCTTGAAAACTGAGTTACCGTTTTTGGCCCTTTTTGCCCCATATCTTCGGAACGGCTAGACCTGCCTTTGACAAAAACTAATCAGCACGTCTCCTTATCAATACGAATCGAATGTTTTTTGAATTATTCAAATTGCTTCATCCGTGTTCCCGAAATCGTCGACGAAAATTTGTATCCGAACACACACACATGCACGCACACACACACACACACACATACATCAATTTTCTCCAAGGTATGCCAACATATTCAGAAACCTCTGAAACGTGAAGATATATAAAAATTTTCATTTTCGATTTTTTTGCGATTACTTACCCTATGGAAAGTTAATTATAAATAAATCAATTTATCATCTCCAGAACATTAACAATCGTCATTTCATTTCGAATCAAATTCCAAAAAAAAAAATTAGTTGCCAAATTTACCCAAAATTGAAAAAGTGCTCCTGCATAGTCACAGTCTAAACGCATTTGCAAATAATTCTGTGCGACATTTTCACTTATACTGTGCTCAGATTGGCGGCATTTTCACATTTTTCAATAATTTTCACAAAATTGGAAAAGTGCTCCAGTACACAAACAGTCTAAACGCACTTGCGTAAGCATTTGTACCAGAGTGGCGCTTAGACTGTGCTTAGCCTGGGTGATTTTTTTAATTTTTAGTCCAAAATTACAAAAAAAAATTTTTGAAAAAAAAATTAAAACAAAAATTTTTTTTTTCCAAAATCAATTATTTTGTTGAAACAAGCAGAAAGTTCTTTGAATCATTTTAATCGGACGCTTAGTTCTCTCAAAAACTGCCATTTTTTGAAATTTAGCTCTGTATCTCCGAAACCTCTGGGCCTACCTTTGCCAAAAACTAATCAGCACATCTCCCTATTAATAGGAATCGAATGTTTTTTAAACCATTCAAATCGGTTGTTCCGTTCTCTCAAAAACTCGCTTTCAATTTTTTGCACTCTTTGCTCCATATCTCCGTAACGGCTGGACCTGCCTTTGCCAAAAACTAATCAGCACATCTCCCTATCAATAGGAATCGAATGTTTTTTAAACCATTCAAATCGGTTGATCCGTGCGCCCGAAAACGTGGACGAAAAAAAGCGGACATACAAAACACACACACACACACACACACACACACACACACATCCATTTTTTCTGAAGTATGCCAAAATGTTCAAAAACCTTCAAAACGTCGAGAAATGTAAAAATTTTTGATTTCGATTTTTGGACGATTACTATAACTTACCCTACGGGAAGTTAATAAAAATGACACGAATTTTCACTTTTAAGTCATTTGTCGCTAAGTTATACCTAAAAAAATTTTTTTTTAATTTTCAAACATTTTTCCATGCTATTTCCATACAAAGTTTGATTGAATTGCGCTCTATCTAAAAGTTAATATTAAGAGCAAAAACTTTCAGAGAATTGTTTTTTATCAATTTCGAACCATTTGATCCCTTGGGTGCAAGGAAATTCGATAATGACCACATTAAGGACCACCCTAATATATATATATATATATATATATATATATATATATAAGTTTTTAATGCATTTGTAGTTCGAATTTTCGATTTTTTTTTCTATACTATTTCCTTACAAAGCATTGATTAAGTAATATTAAGAGCTAAGATTTTAGATTTTTTTTATCAATTTGGAAGCATTTAAGCCCCTGAGAGCAATAAAATTTGAAAATGTCCATATTAAGGACCACCCTGATACATGTACATATACATATACATACATACATATATATATATATATATATATATATATATATATATATATTTCTTTATTTATTTACTGTCGACGTTTCGGAACTAGGTAGGTTCTATCTTCAGGACATCTGTCAAGAAACATGATCTTGATAAGATTTGCAAACAATATGTTTAAGAAAAGCGGAAGATGATGGATTTTTTAATTAATAAAAATAATGTACAGAAATATGACAATATAATCAAAATGAAAATGGTAAAAAATAAAGGTGTGGATTATATAACAAAATATTAAAAATGTTAACAAATTTAGAAAGTTTTAAGATTAATTAATTTTTAAAACTTTTTAAAACTTTCTAAGTTGCTTTAAAAAAAGTCCAAAATTTTCAAAAAAATCAAAATATAAAAAAAAAATTCAACAAATTCTCAAAAACTAATTTTTCCAAAGTTAACGGAAAGTTTCAGCAATTTGCCTTAAGGCACAATGCCATGCACCACTAGTTTACATTTTTGTCAGGGTAAAAGTTCAGATGTATTTTTACCCCACGATTATGAAAGCTCTTAGAGAGGTTATATAAAAAATTATTCAATCTAACATAAAATTAACAATACATCTTATAAAACAATTAAATAAGGTAAACTTAAAAATTATATTAAGGTATCATAAACTAAACAACAGTGCTCACAAGAAAAAACTAACAACGAAAGACAAAACTTTTATGTTACGTTATGGATTTTCAAACATTGCAGTTTATCTCCCGATAACAACGTCGTTAGAATCATGGTGATGGCTGGTTATAAATCTTTAGGCGTCTACTTTCAAATATTGTTGATAAAATGTTTAGCTTCAGTTGTTTTTGATATATCGGTAATGGACTTTTTACACACTATTTTTCCGCTTCTAACCCTATATTTTTACACCGAAATTAACTATCCTAAATATATAAACGTAAGTTCAAACCCATCTCTGGAAAACCTGGCATCGTGCAGTAGCGATGTCCATTTTAACTTGAAAACAAATGTTAGTAACCTAGTTGTTTTAGTTTTTTTTTTCTCATTTTCATGCACATATAAAAAATTGGAGAAAAGTTTTTACGAAGTTTTCTGTATATTTTTAGATAATTTAAAAAAAATACTACAGGTAAAATAACTCAACATTATACATTTGAGACAATAGAGTAATAGTTTAAATATTTGGTTATTGATATTTTTTAAATAGACACTTACTAAAAATAAATTATGCATTCACTAAAAATTTATAATTGATAATACGAAGAATTTGAGTATGTGGTTGAGTTGTTCAAAATCATGCAAACAAATATCTTGATTTTGAAATGTGCATTTGAAATTCAGACAATAATACTTATCGCTTCAATCATATAATATATTTTTCTAATTGTAGTATTTAATTAAAATACTTTTGACAAGTCCTTAGTACCTGCGAATCCCTATTACCGTATTTTTCTCATTCACAAATATTTAGTCATCTCAAGTTTTCACTTTAAAATAACACACGCGATTTAAAGAGTTCTAAATACACTTATAATTGTGTTTGGAGTAAAAAAAAATT
>NW_020538040.1:79812245-79992630 GCF_003426905.1 Ctenocephalides felis | reverse complement strand
TCTAAACGCATTTGCAAATAATTCTGTGCGACTTTCACTTATACTGTGCTCAGATTGGCGGCATTTTCACATTTTTCAATAATTTTCACAAAATTGGAAAAGTGCTCCAGTACACAAACAGTCTAAACGCACTTGCGTAAAGCATTTGTACCAGAGTGGCGCTTAGACTGTGCTTAGCCTGGGTGATTTTTTTAATTTTTAGTCCAAAATTACAAAAAAAAATTTTTGAAAAAAAAATTAAAACAAAAATTTTTTTTTTCCAAAATCAATTATTTTTGTTGAAACAACAGAAAGTTCGAAATTCTTTGAATCATTTTAATCGGACGCTTAGTTCTCTCAAAAACTGCCATTTTTTTAAATTTAGCTCTGTATCTCCAAAACCTCTGGGCCTACCTTTGCCAAAAACTAATCAGCACATCTCCTATTAATAGGAATCGAATGTTTTTAAACCATTCAATCAAATCGGTTGTTCCGTTCTCTCAAAAACTCGCTTTCAATTTTTGCACTCTTTGCTCCATATCTCCGTAACGGCTGGACCTGCCTTTGCCAAAAACTAATCAGCACATCTCCCTATCAATAGGAATCGAATGTTTTTTAAACCATTCAAATCGGTTGATCGTCCGTGCGCCCGAAAACGTGGACGAAAAAAAGCGGACATACAAAACACACACACACACACACACACACACACACACACACCCATCCATTTTTCTGAAGTATGCCAAAATGTTCAAAAACCTTCAAAACGTCGAGAAATGTAAAAATTTTTGATTTCGATTTTTGGACGATTACTATATAACTTACCCTACGGGAAGTTAAAAAAAATGACACGAATTTTCACTTTTAAGTCATTTGTCGCTAAGTTATACCTAAAAAAATTTTTTTTTAATTTTCAAACATTTTTCCATGCTATTTCCATACAAAGTTTGATTGAATTGCGCTCTATCTAAAAGTTAATATTAAGAGCAAAAACTTTCAGAGAATTGTTTTTTATCAATTTCGAACCATTTGATCCCTTGGGTGCAAGGAAATTCGATAATGACCACATTAAGGACCACCCTAATATATATATATATATATATATATATATATATATATATATATATAAGTTTTTAATGCATTTGTAGTTCGAATTTTCGATTTTTTTTTCTATACTATTTCCTTACAAAGCATTGATTAAGTAATATTAAGAGCTAAGATTTTAGATTTTTTTTATCAATTTGGAAGCATTTAAGCCCCTGAGAGCAATAAAATTTGAAAATGTCCATATTAAGGACCACCCTGATACATGTAATAACATATACATACATACATATAATATATATATATTATATATATATATATAATATATATATTTCTTTATTTATTTACTGTCGACGTTTCGGAACTAGGTAGGTTCTATCTTCAGGACATCTGTCGAAAGAAACATGATCTTGATAAGATTTGCAAACAATATGTTTAAGAAAAGCGGAAGATGATGGATTTTTAATAATATAAAATAATGTACAGAAAATGACAATATAATCAAAATGAAAATGGTAAAAAATAAAGGTGTGGATTATATATACAACAAAATTAAAAATGTTAACAAATTTAGAAAGTTTTAAGATTAATTAATTTTTAAAACTTTTTAAAACTTTCTAAGTTGCTTTAAAAAAAGTCCAAAATTTTCAAAAAAAATCAAAATATAAAAAAAAAATTCAACAAATTCTCAAAAATCTAATTTTTCCAAAGTTAACGGAAAGTTTCAGCAATTTGCCTTAAGGCACAATGCCATGCACCACTAGTTTACATTTTTGTCAGGGTAAAAGTTCAGATGTATTTTTACCCCACGATTATGAAAGCTCTTAGAGAGGTTATATAAAAAATTATTCAATCTAACATAAAATTAACAATACATCTTATAAAACAATTAAATAAGGTAAACTTAAAAATTATATTAAGGTATCATAAACTAAACAACAGTGCTCACAAGAAAAAAACTAACAACGAAAGACAAAACTTTAATGTTACGTTATGGATTTTCAAACATTGCAGTTTTATCTCCCGATAACAACGTCGTTAGAATCATGGTGATGGCTGGTTATAAATCTTTAGGCGTCTACTTTCAAATATTGTTGATAAAAATGTTTAGCTTCAGTTGTTTTTGATATATCGGTAATGGACTTTTTACACACTATTTTTAGCCGCTTCTAACCCTATATTTTTACACCGAAATTAACTATCCTAAATATATAAACGTAAGTTCAAACCCATCTCTGGAAAACCTGGCATCGTGCAGTAGCGATGTCCATTTTAACTTGAAAACAAATGTTAGTACCTAGTTGTTTTAGTTTTTTTCTTTCTCATTTTCATGCACATATAAAAAAATTGGAGAGAAAAGTTTTTTACGAAGTTTTCTGTATATATTTTAGATAATTTAAAAAAAATACTACAGGTAAAATAACTCAACATTATACATTTGAGACAATAGAGTAATAGTTTAAATATTGGTTATTGATATTTTTAAATAGACACTTACTAAAAATTAAATTATGCATTCACTAAAAATTATAATTGATAATACGAAGAATTATGAGTATGTGGTTGAGTTGTTCAAAATCATGCAAACAAATATCTTGATTTTGAAATGTGCATTTGAAATTCAGACAATAATACTTATCGCTTCAATCATATAATATATTTTTCTAATTGTAGTATTTAATTAAAATACTTTTGACAAGTCCTTAGTACCTGCGAATCCCTATTACCGTATTTTTCTCATTCACAAATATTTATCATCTCAAGTTTACACTTTAAAATAACACACGCGATATTAAAGAGTTCTAAATATACACTTATAATTGTGTTTGGAGTAAAAAAAAATTATTAACGGCCAATGTCTAAAATCTGTGTAATAATATGAACAAATTTCCTGATTAACAGAGGATAATTGGCGAGGTCAAATCAACTCTCGTGGTAAGCGAATTTCCCCAAAAAATTAGATCACGTGTTTCTCTTTAAATAGGTTTATTTCACAATTTCATATTCATGCATAAAAGTTATTTTTGGTGAAGTTTAATATAAAATAAGCTCACTGATTTGCAGTAAAAATATAGTAACATAAATTGTAATTTATTATATTATATATATATATATATATATATATATATATATATATATTTGAATAGTTTTGAATTTGATGTTGATATTTATTTAATTTGAGTTAGAAAGTCGGAAAGAAAATTTCGAAAAAGAAAAGTCAAAAAAGATATCTAGTTGTAATTTTTATAGTTGAATTGATTGCCACTGAATGAAGGCTAAGATGCTAGCTGAAACGTATGGATTTTAAATAAATTTCTAAAAACTTTTGGACTATTACAATGACTTACCCTTTTAATAATTAATTAATAAACACCGTTAATAACTTCACTAAGAATATATATTGATTATATATAAATATATATATATATATATATATATATATATATATGTGTGTGTGTGTGCGCGTGTGATAATTTACTGATAAATCAATTACAAATAATTTGAACACGAAAATATTGAAGTAAAATCATTACGTGCTCAAAGATATATCATTTACGCAAAACACCGTACTAAATTAGTATGCATATTATAATTAGTATTAATGCATAGTGTTTAGTTTTAGTTTAGGATAGTATGAGAATAGCTTATCATATAAAATGCTCATTACAAGAATTATGCTCCAAAGTACCGAAATAGTATTAAAAATAGTAAAATATAGTGACGGTATGACGGTGAAGTAATATTTACGAAGTTACAAAATGTATTGGATTCTCCTACAATTTTGATAAAAGAATAAGAGTTAATAAGTAGTTATTTGTTGAAATTCAAATTCGAATCTCAAGCTAGTCACAGAACCTTATTTGCTACTATAACGTCATAACTGATCGGCGGTAACATCGTCGAGAAATTTGTTTGCAGTAATTGTTTTATGAGCAGATAGTATTTTTGGGTTGCGGAAGGTGAGTCGATGTCGTGCATGCTGACATTTAAAGCTGGATCCGGGCGTGGGTTATCGATTTGTCCATTGCGCATGTTCGCTTTGAAACTAGGTCAGGGCTTCGCGCTACAGTCCTGGAAACTACTGTATTTATAAACAACGCTCGGCCCTTCAGCGGGATCTCGTTCTATGTGTTAGGCTCGGGTACTGTGTGAGTGCATCAGTACGCTCGCACTCCAACGCAAACATAGGCGAACTGAACTGTTCCGGCCGGAATGATGACGAAAATATAATACTCTGCCCCGGTTCGGCATTGCTGGGTCACAGAAAACTCTATGGGCTTTATGGATATATTTCATTATATGAACACACATGTATATATATATATATATATTTATATATATATATATATATATATATATATATATATATTGATGAGTTATTTAGAATCGGGCAGTAACACCAAGTAAAAAAACTAAAGTAGTTTTGAAATACTTTATTTATCCATACGTTTCGGTCTTCATCGAGACCGTCATTCAGTGGAAAAAAGAAAATTAATTATACAAAAATACACTACACTATTACTGAATGATTCAGTATTTAGACGTTAGTTAATCTGTACACACTACAATGTAACCAAAAAATTGTCAAAAATAATTAGTTTAAATGTTCCAGTTATTAATAGCTTGGTTTATCACAGTGTAATAGTGTAGTGTATTTTTGTATAATTAATTTTCTTTTTTCCACTGAATGACGGTCTCGATGAAGACCGAAACGTATGTATAAATAAAGTATTTCGAAACTACTTTAGTTTTTTTACTGCCCGATTCTAAATAGCTCATCAAAATATATATCAACACCAAACTCACATATTTCAATATGCATATATACACATACATATATATATTTGGTATGATTCTGAATTTCATATGTTTGTGTGTATATATATATATATATATATATATATATATATATACATATATATTGAGATTGATTTATAAACTCTTATTGATACTAGTGGTGCGTGGCACTGTGCCTTAAGGCAAAATTGCTGGAACTTTTAGACCCGCCGCGTCGCTGTGTGACGGATAAACATTGGTACGGAACTCATAGAAAAGAAAACAAAATTTGTTCTTATTATTAAAATATTTATTAAATATGTGATAAATTAATGTGCATATGTCTAATTATCATTTTTGTTCGCAAAATGGCATTTTTTGTCACTTTTCTTATTAAATCTCCAAAACCGCTAGAAATGCCTTCCCAAAAATTTCATCAGTTCTTCATTTTGTCAATACAAATAAAATGTTTTTTGAATCATACATAAATCGGACGATCCGTTCTTTCAAAAAATCAGTTATCATTTTTGGCACTTTTTGCCCATATCTTCGAAACCGCTGGAATAGTCTTCACCAAAAACTAATCAGCACGTCTCCCCATTAGTAGAAATCGAATGTTAATCATTCAAATCAGTTGATCCATGCACTCAAAATCGTGAACAAAAAATTGTATCCAAACATACACAGACACACACATAAAATACATTCATGTTTTTTAAGGTATGCAAAAATTTCAGAAACCTTTAAAACTAAAATTTTAACTATGACTTACTCTACGGAAGTTAAAAATATAAACAATTACACAAAAAAATTAAAAAGTAAAGTAATTAAACAATATTACTAGTTTTTTTATTTTTTAAGTTAGTATTTTAAGTTAGCATGATTTTATAATTGTTTTGGAATATGTAGACAATAATAACTCCATTTTTCATAAATTTTCATAAATTTCTATTTTTTTGCGTTTCTTAAGTAATTACTGATTAAGATAAAGAGCACATGTGCTTATTTTCTACATAATTCTATCATGTTTTAATACGTCAATTCGAGCCGCTTTTCTACAACATCAACAGTTAATTTCATTAGTTGTTGATATCAGAACTGATTGAAGTTTAAAGTAACAACTTCTTATATTAGTGATTCCTCCACACCGATAACAAAATCTTCTTTTGATGACTATCAGCATTTAGTGTCGTATAAGCTGGTTCACATAGTCATCCTTACGACCGCTTGATATTATTCTAAATTACTATAACTTGCCCTACGGGAAGTTAATAACCCATTTTCATTGCCAGTTATCAGTCGATTTAAATGGATCATTGCGTTTCTGTGTCCATTACGTTTCTTTAGTAAATAGCAGCTGCTAATGCGTTGCGTTAATTGCGTCTGATTCAGTTCGCGAGGAACACAGGTATCGAGTTTTTAAACATAGTCAAATTGATTTAGGTGATACATGAAGTTCTTTGCAATCTCACGTGTTGTACTGTGACGAAATATTGCTTTGATTAGGTCATCAGCAACTTCAACTGGACGACTAAAGAGTTTTTCATCTTTAACTGAAAAATCACCAGAACATAATTTGCCAAACGAATTTATAACAACGTATAACTTGTTGTCGGCTTTATGCGTTTCCATCTTCGCAAATAAAAAAATATGACAAAAATGTTCGTTTTGTTTTTTCAGCTATCAACGAACACCAAACGACAAATACGCAGGCGATCAAAAAAGTTTTCACTGATTTACAGTAGAATTTTCTACTACCCAATAACAATATAAATTTTATATTTGGACTAAGCCAAAAAACATTGATATTCAATTAAAGACATCTAATTGTAAGAGAGAAAACAGCACTTACTCCACTTACGTTGGACGCTCGAGGTCCACCTTTATTGTCTCTTAACTTTAAACGCGTTTTTCTCAAACTCAACCGATCTTGATGAAATTTTACACAGTTGTTCGAGATATCATTTAAAACTATCAAATCACAACTATTTAAAAAAATATAAATGTCAAGAAATTTTCATCGAAATTTGCATTTTTTATAAAAACGTCTAAAATCCAATTTTCATTTGTTTTTCTTTTCCTTCGTCCTATACCTAGTTTATTGTCTTTACTAAAACACGTATTTTTTATTTTTATTTCGGATGATCCTGAAAGAAGTTCTGCTGACAACGCGGAGGCACCTTTTTTCCGAGGGACTGCCGGGAGTTGGCGTCGTAATGACCGCCATTTTCATAATTATTTTTTAAAAATTTCACAAAATGTTTATTAAATATGTTTCTTTTAAATTATAAAAAAATAATTAAAATATCTCATTTTTTGCGTGTAAAAGGTCCACCACCAATATCTCGAGAAGAGTTATAAATTTTGCAACAACGATATTTGAAAGTACAGGACAAAGGATGTGTAACCAGTTATCGGCTACATTATAAATTTTATAAAATATGAGGTAAAATGGACTGGGTTACAAATTTTTGAAAAATATCAAAAAAGATTGATATATTTTATTTGTTTTGCTTTTCACAGTATAATTGAAATTGAAATTGAAATATTAATTGCTCTAAGTCAATTTGGACCTTTGTACCCTACCTCATATAATATATGTATATATATATATATATATATATATATATATTTGTAAGTATTTATTTCTAAATTCCTTGTCTGTAGGAAGGTCTATAATCTGACGATGAGTTAAACTTCATCTCGAGTAAAGTAGGTTTTGAGAGCAATTTGATCTATATTTTCAAGTGAACAGAAATCGAAACAAATATTTTGTGGTCACAAGGCAAATCGCGGACTACGACTAGCAAATATGCACCTATCTACACACATACACACACACACACACGCACAATATATATATATATATATATATATATATATATATATCGTCAAAATAAAAGAACAATAAATAATGAACTATTTATTTATACCTTTCGAAACGGTATGCGTGTCATCAATTCAGCAAAATTGTTTTGATATTTGTACTGTATCTAAAAGAATTTTAACAAAGTTTAAAAAGATTAAAATATATTATATCAAAATGAACTGAATAGTAAAAAATTGATACCTTCCACACCAAGAAAAAAACAATAACAAAAATATAAAATAAAATTAATTGAAAATAAATTTAATATAAAAGTCTCAACGTCGAACAAAAAATCTAAATTATATATATATATATATATATATAATTATATATATAATTAGACTTTGTTGATACATATGTCAACATCAAATTCAGAATCATACAAAATATAATATAATATATATATATATATATATATATATATATATAATATAATATAATATATATACATATATATATATATATATATATATATATAATAAAAGAAATATATATATATATATATATATATGTATATATATTATTGTACTCTAAACTTGGTGCATATTTCTTTACATTTTAAAGCATTTGTTTAAATTGATAAATTGATAGAAATTTAAATCGGAAATTTCTGAAGTGGTTCTTCAAGCACATAAATTGGCATCACTTTCGATTAAGTTCAAACTTGATGATGTATAATATATAATATTTTAAAATAAAATTTAGTAACATTTGTAAATGGTCATGTTTGATAAATTTATATCATACCACGTGCAAATGAAATAAAGAAATCTTATATTAAAAGTTAAATTAAATTTAAACAATTGTAATTTTCAAGATAATTTGATAACAACTCTCTGCAGAATATTAAAACATGTCGTTAAAATATCGAATGTTCTAAAATAATACTATCTACATTGAACATAACAAAAATTTCTATTTAGCGCATGTCAATTAACACGTATTTTAATGAACTTTAGCAAACAGAACTCACAACAGACTATTAGTCTGCATCCTCTATGTATAATAACCATAAATATGCATTATTTATGATTCAAATACTGATAATAAATTATGTTTATTAGGTTTATTGACTTAGTATGCTTAAACTTTATTCATAATCATAATCCCTATAACTTTATTCAGTGGTATCAAAAGTTTAACTTCAAAGAAAGACACATTATTGCTGCAATTTTTTTATAATTATAATTATGTATGTGTGTTGTTTAGTAATAATGTAAAACATATGTGTATTACATTATTAAATATGTCAATTAATAGTAAATACGTAAATTTATATTAATTTTTATTTTATTATCACAAATTGAATTTTATTCAATTAACTAATTATCTTTGCAAATATAAGACTGTTGAATTGATTAGATGAGTTTTAAAACCTCCCAAGTTTGAATAATTTTGAAGTTCGATTTTTTTTAAAAAAAAAACAATTTTTTTTACACCGGCAACACAAGCAAAATGTATTTTGAATCATTCTAATCGGAAGATCCATTCTCTCGAAATCTGCCTGACCAATATTACACCCTTTGCGCTCCATACGCACACGAAACGGCTATACGTAAATTTCGCAAAAACTAACCAGTACTTCGTGCGGTCAGTATGAACCAAATGTTTTCAGAATAATTCAAATCGGTAGTTCCATACTGTCAAAAATGTCGAGAACATTTGCTTAAAGCATGTAAGAAGTGTACTTTAAAAATTATAAATTTTGGTACGGAACATAAAAAAATGTCAATTGAATTTGTACTCATTATTAAATTTTCTACTCTAAAAAATATTTGAAAATATGGCATTTTTCTGTTCTGGATATTCGAATCTGCTGGACATGCCATTTCTAAAATGTAGTCAGTTTTGCATTCTAACAATACAAGTAATATGTCATTTCTTGCACTTTTTGCCCCGTATTTTTGAAACGGTTAGACCTTTCTTTGCCAAGAACTAATCAGCATGTTTTTCCATTAATAAAAATCGAATGCTTTTCCGAGCATACACACACACGCGTGCACATGTATACATACACACACACATACATCCATTATTTCTAACTAATTATAACTAGCTGTAAGGTATGCCAAAATGCGTAAAAATGGCAATTACATTTTTGAGAGAACCGATTTAAATGATTCAAAAAGCATTTTACTTGTATTGACAAAATGCAGAACTGATTACATTTGGGAAGGCAGGTCCAGCGGTTTTGGAGATCCAAAGAAAAAAGTGAAAAAAATGCCATTTTGCAGACATGGCAATTATAGGATAGACATTATATTTTGCAGACATTATAAGATATTTTATAGAGAATCAAATAATAAGTACAAATTTTGTTTATTTTGGATATGTAAGTGCGTGTAACAATATATTTGTGAACAAATAATTTGTGCATAAGATATACTAAATAAATTCCAAAAATCATGTTAGACACAACAAATCTTTTTTGATGCCTCCAATTCTGAAGAAAATTGTATTGTAAGATGCAAATGCTATATTTAAAACACTTAACACGCCAATATAAATTCACGAGGAATTAGCTCATTCAGTGTTATGTAAAACACAGAAAAAGAAGCCGTGGTGTTGTTTTTGATGCATATTTTCCTGAACCGATTTTCCTATATATAAACTTGTCCTTCGCTGTCTCATGTGAACGTTAAGTATGCATGCGCGCGCTAAATTGGCTTGAATATATATATATATATATATATATATTATATATATATATATATATATATTATTATTATGTATATATATATATGATAGGGCGGGGCACAAAGGCCTAATTTGACTTGTGACAATTAAACTCTGGAAACCAAAACAACTACATCAAAACAAATAAGACATATCAAACAAATTGTGTCGATATTTTTAATAAAATTTGTTTGAATTTATTACTGAGCTGCGTATATTTAATATGAGAAAAAATATAGTCAGAAAGGGCTGCAAAAATATGGTATTTGAACATGAAGATAATGAACGTAAATTCAACATGTTTCCACAAGCTTTACATCGGCTCAAAAACAACGGAAAATAAAAGAAATGCGCTTACAATTAGACCATACAACTTCAAGCCTTAAAAATGATATAAAATGAGATTTTTTAAATATTGTCGTATCGCTCAAATTGTTAATGTCTATTTACTTAAATTAATGTTTTCAAATTTTCAACACCAATAAAAAAATGACACAGGAAAATGGGCTTTTTTATCGTATCGCCTGATTTATCATTTCCATATTCCACTTACATTTATATACATTAAATTTTCGAAAAATATCTATATCTTAACCAGCATACTAGTATTCAAACTATATCGAAACTCAAATCTCTATGTCAAGCGATAATGTTCATAATTGTTTGTTAATTAGTAATAACAAACTAGCTGTAAGTGGAATTCTGTCTTATGGCAATTAAGGCGTTGTGCCTTGAGGCAAATTGCTGGAAATTGTGTATGTATGTGTGTGCGGATACAAATTTTCGTCGACGATTTCGGGAACACGGATCAACCGATTTGAATAATTCAAAAAACATTCGATTTGTATTGATAAGGAGACGTGCTGATTAGTTTTTGGCGAAGGCAGGTGTAGCCTTTCCGAAGATACGGCGCAAAAAGTGCCGAAAACGATGACTCAGTTTTTAAGAGAACGGAGCGTCCGATTTGAATAATTCGAAAAACATTTAAACTTGTATTGACAAGATGAAGAATTGAACAAATTTTCATGAAGGCAGATTTAGCGGTTTCGGAGATCTAATGAAAAAAGTAAAAAAACATGCCATTCGGCGGTTAGACATCATTAGACATATGCACATCAAATTATCAGATATTTTATAGAGATTTTAACATTAAGTATAATTTTACATTGATATTTCGTCTCTATGCAGTTAAAGCAGTACGATTGCTTTGAAAAAAAGTTCAGAATTTCCAAAATATGTCAAAATGAAGAAAACATATTTTTTTCAAAAAAAATTTTTGTTTTCAAAAAAAAGTAATTTTTTGTCAAATTTATAGTTTCTCAAAAATCTAATTTTTTCGAAGTAAAATTTTTTCAAAAATGTTAATCGTTTTTAAAAAAATAATAATTTTTGGTACGGGAAGTTCCAGCAATTTGCCTTAAGGTACGATGCCTTAATTGCCTTAAGACAGAATTCCACTTACATCTAGTTTTGTATATCAAATGACTCATATAAAGCAAATGCAGCACGATTCTTACAGCGATTAAATTAAATAACCTTGTGCAAAGGCTAATAAGTATATTTAGCATTTATTTTATAAAATAGATTGCAGAAAGATACTTTAAGACACTAAACAATAAATTACAATGCATGTTCAATTGAATAGCAAATATCAAAAACGTTTCTTAACCTCGATTTGGTTAGGATCAGTCATATATCGGCCGTTGTAAACACACAATTTTATTAGGTTAGCAAACAAAACTTCAACTTTAGATCAAATTGTAATTAATAAAATAATTTACTCGCTTCTGAGAGTAATTAATTGACATCAGTGGTGTATTAAAAACTACATTTTTTTTATTATTTCTATAATTTCAAGTTCTGGATTAGTTATCATAAATTAATTAAACACTATATCTAGTGTGCAAACATAAATTTACAACTAAATTTAAATGCTATTTATATTGAAAATGTAGAACGACAGAAACGTTATATGAACAAGATCTAAATTGATTACAATCAAACTATTATATTATGAACTATAATTATGAAAGTAACTTCTTTAAATTTCATGATTAAAAAAATAATAGGGTGGGGCTAGACACAAAGATCCAATTTGACTTCGAGCAATTATATTGTGGAAACCAAACCAATTATACCATAAAAAACACAACAATCTGACTGAGTTGAGTAAAACTCCCACCTAATTCATAATTGTAGAAATGTGTTTTTTGCTGTTTTTCAAAAATTTGTAATCTGGTTCTTTTTACACCATAGGCGGGGTAAATTGGGACCGCCAGGGTCTAATGTTTTATTTTAATTTTAATGGAATTTTACAAAATAATAGCCACCTTATTCAACCAATGTAAAATATAAATTTCATGGGTGCATTTTTTTACAGAGATAACACTGTAATTAACCTTGATCTTGTTTTTACTTTAATTTACTGTTTTATGTGCTATTTCTGATTTTTTACCTGGATAAAGATTTAGTAGGTCCTTTTTACCCCACTCAAGTGTAAGATTTTATAAAGGTTATGCAAAAAAAACGGTTGAATCTAATTTGAAATTAAAAAGACATCTTATAAAACAATTAAATAACGTATACTTAAAAATTATATTAAGGTCTATTAAATTAAGCAAAAGTGCTCACAGCCAAACAAACTAACAACGAAAGAAAATACTTGTGTTTGAATTTTCAAACATTGCCGTTTTTCTTCCGACAGCAAAGTCGTAAGAATCAAGTTGATAGCTGGTTATAAATCTTTTTTCCTCTACTTGCAAATATTGTTGTTAAAAAATCCTAACTTTACTGGTTTTTAAGATATCGGTGGTGCCCCTTTTTCCCCGCGGATCTTTAAGCTCCGCTATGTACTAAAAACCATAATAATTATTAACTTCCCGAAGAAGTTTATGTTTTCATCAAAAAATCCGATTCGCTAATTTTATGTGTTCTCGACGTTTCAAGCCATTCTGAATCGAATGAGACACAATTTGGAAAAAGTATGTGTGTGTGTGTGCGTGTGCACGCACAGATTTTTTGCCGTAAATCGACGTTTTCTCGAAAACGGCTGGACAGATTTCAAAAATTTAAAAGCCATTCGATGTATCTCGTTAAGGATTAGCGCGACGATCATCCAAGCCGTTTCTTTGTAAATCGCAGCAAAGTGAAAAATTTTTCGTCCACGTTTTAGCTCGCAATTCTGAATCGTTTTTGAAAATTCAAAAACCGTTCGAAAGATATTGGTTGGGAATCGTGCTGATTTCTTGTAATAAAGTGTTTAAAAAAAATTTCGACGATTTTTATGATTTTTTTTTTACGGTAGATATCATAGTCTTCAGATCATACTAAAATATTACCGCCCTACGACAACTCGTTTAGCTTTAAAAATTCGTCATAATTTGCAAAAATTCATATCGTTTTTTTTGGCATTTGTCAAAATTAGACCTTTCATCGACGTTTGCTCAAAAACGCCTTCAGAAATTTAAAAGCCATTCGATGTATCTCAATCAGCACTATAGTTTGTCAGTTTTGTGAGACAATCTGCCGAGCCGTTTCTTTGTAATTTGAAAAAGAGTGTTAAACTTTTCGTCCACATTTAAGCAATTTTTAAATTGATTTAAAAAAAACAAAAACTGTTCGAAAAATATTAGTTGGGAATGATACTGATTAGTTTTAGGTGAAAATCTACGAGACTTTTTCTTGTAATTAACTGTTGAAATATAATAAAATACAACTTTCTTTGGCAATGTATATCATGGTATACTTAATGAACTTACTAAAATATTACGGCCTTACGACAAGTAGTTTAATTTTAAAAAATCATCAAAGTTTGAGAAAATGAGTAGTTTTGTTGACGTTTGTTAAAATTAAAATTAGACGATTTACTTTAACCATTAAAGTCCTACGAAAACTGCTTCAAATATAAAAATTGAAAATTTGCTTCTAGAAAATACTCCGAGTTAACGTGTTCGTTCGTTTTCAGTTATGTGTAATAAATTCACTCGGAATAGTTCTAATCAATCATAAATTAATTTGTTTATTATTGATTAAGTCGATTATTTACACATATCGGGAATTTCATGTAACTTGCCTCAAGTCTAAATACCAATACCAACTAGTATATAAAATTGAATCATCTAAAACAAAAATAAACCCACCATATTTACATAGCATGTCATTAATTTATTCATATTACATAAGGTACATAATTTGTATGCCAAATTTATTACAATCATGAAATATTAATGTATTAATGTCGCCTTGGCATACGATGACAACCTGTGCAAAAGCAAAATTTTAGGCAACCGGAAAGCTTATCACTTCTGACGTAATTTCAGCCTGTGTCTGGACGCTACAACGCACACATGCGAAATATTCGAATTGAACAGCGGTTCCCTAAAGTTGACAATATGCGAATATAACGGTAATTATACTAGAGATGAACTAAATTAATTTTACTTTTATGTATGGAGAGATTACTGTTATTGTTCTTGTTAAAAAATCAAGTACTATAAAGTATTTTTAAAAATACTTACTGTGAACCACAAATAAGTATGTATATTACGTTAATAAATGAAACATATATATATATATATATATATATATATATATATATATATCAGAATATTAAAATTGATTTAATTATCGAAAATGAAAATTTTAATATATCTTAACGTTTCAAAGGTTTTCGAACATTTTGGCATACCATAGAAAAAATGGATGTATGTCTATATGTGTATATGTGTGTGCGGATACAAATTTTCGTCGACGATTTTGGAAACATAGATTTGAAACATTTGCCTCATTAATGGGGAGGCGTGCTGATTAGTTTTTGGCTAAGGCAGGTCCAGCCGTTTCAAAGATACGACGCAAAAATTTCCAAAAATGGTCCGATTTTAATGCATAATTCAAAAAACTAATCAAAAAATTTTACTTGTCTTGACAAAATAAATAACTGGTTGAATTTAGGGGTAGGTAATAAAAAAAAGTAAAAAAGAGCCATTTGGCAGTCAAAATGATCATTAGATATGCACATCAAATTATTAGATCTTTTATAGAAAGTTCTTTATGAGTTCCGCCCCAGTATTTAATCATTTCTACC
Organism: Ctenocephalides felis; assembly: GCF_003426905.1. NCBI lineage: Eukaryota > Metazoa > Arthropoda > Insecta > Siphonaptera > Pulicidae > Ctenocephalides > Ctenocephalides felis. The sequence continues at coordinate 79,977,202 of NW_020538040.1, read as the reverse complement.
TGCAACGCGGCGCTTACGCGCTTCGATGTCTCCTCTCTGAAATGGCTACGCAGCACGATTGCTGAAAAAATTCAATTCAAATTCAAATCTATTCAAAATTTTCAAAAATCTAATGTTTTTAAAGTTTTCAAAAAAATTTTAAGTCCTTTAAAAATTTTTGGTACGGAAATTTTCAACAATTTGCCTTAAGGCAATGGATACACCACCAGTTAACTTCCCGTATGGTAAGTTATAGCAATCGCAAAAAAATCAGAAATGAATTTTATTGCATATCTTTACGTTTCAAAGGTTTCTAAACGATTTTGGCCGCATGGATCAGCCGATTTCAATTATTCAAAATCATTAGATTTCTATACTGATAGGGAGATGTGCTGATTAGTTTTTGGCGAAGACATGTCAGCTGTTTCGAAGATACGGGGCAAAAAGTGCCAAAATTGTAAATTCAGTTTGAGTTAACGTAAGGAGCGCCCGATCTGAATGATTCAGAAAATATTTTATTTGTATTGATGAAATGAAAAATTGATTTAAATTTTGGGCAGGCAAGTCTAGTGATTTCGGAGATACAGAGGTAATGTAAAAAAATGATATTTGGCGGTCTAAAATGATCATTAGACATATGCACATCAAATTATCAGATATTTTTATAGAATTTTTAATAATAAGAACAAATTTTGTTATATTTTTGATTTTGTACCGATATTTTTAGTTTTTTAAAATTCACATACGGTTTAAACAAAATTTCAAGATCTTCTTATTTAAAAATATACCAAGTTTTATACTTCAAATATAAATTTTAAATTTACAGTTTCAAAAAAATTTTAAGTCCTTTAAAAATTTTTGGTACGGAAATTTTCAACAATTTGCCTTAAGGCAATGGATACACCACCAGTTAACTTCCCGTATGGTAAGTTATAGCAATCGCAAAAAAATCAGAAATGAATTTTATTGCATATCTTTACGTTTCAAAGGTTTCTAAACGATTTTGGCCGCATGGATCAGCCGATTTCAATTATTCAAAATCATTAGATTTCTATACTGATAGGGAGATGTGCTGATTAGTTTTTGGCGAAGACATGTCAGCTGTTTCGAAGATACGGGGCAAAAAGTGCCAAAATTGTAAATTCAGTTTTTGAGGTAACGGAGCGCCCGATCTGAATGATTCAGAAAATATTTTATTTGTATTGATGAAATGAAAAATTGATTAAATTTTCGGGCAGGCAAGTCTAGTGATTTCGGAGATACAGAGGTAAATGTAAAAAAATGATATTTGGCGGTCTAAAATGATCATTAGACATATGCACATCAAATTATCAGATATTTTATAGATATTTTAATAATAAGAACAAATTTTGTTATATTTTTGGGATTTTGTACCGATATTTTTAGTTTTTAAAATTCACTTATACGGTTTAAACAAATTTCAAGATCTTCTTATTTAAAAATATACCAAGTTTTATACTTCAAATATAAATTTTAAATTTACAGTTCAGTTTAAAACTGTATATAATTCATATGCGTTATTCTACTCGTAAGAAATATATCCTCAGATGATGAGATGATAAGATTGTCACTGTATATTATATGAACGATAAAATTTATAGCAATTATAATTATCTATTTGTAAATGTTTAAAACAATTGTTATAAATCATCGATCAATATTTACTGATTATTAATTTTTTTGGCTCGAATGTTTATTTGTAGTATGGGAAGTTCCAGCAATTTGCCTTAAGGCACGATGCCACGCACAACTAGTTTTCTATTTATTTCGCAAGATTTAAGAACTGATGTTTTATTATTTTAGTAATGTTTTTCTAGTAAATATAATACGAACGTGCCATGTTGAAAATCGCTGATACCTAATATACGCCCGACTCTGCCGAGTTGAACGGATATAGGACTATAGAGAACGCGTTCCTTCGGGCGCTCATGACGTCAATCCAAATGGAGCGCGCGCTCTGACGTCATGACTAAAACCGCCCGTTGTCGAGGGGCCGGGGGGGGAGGGGGGGCAGGTGCATGCCAACATTGATTTTCGCGAAGCTGCTCACAAACATCATAGAGACCATGAGGCCATGAGACCATGAGACCATGTCGATTTGTGGACATGCACGCATTTAATCATTCGAATTCCAAAAACGTGACAATAAATAATATATTGCCAAATTAAATGTCAAGTCCACGTATTTATTATATTTTCTTTATTCTTGTTTTTTTTTGTTTGTCGCGTAAATTATTGTTTTTGAATTGTCAAAACCTGAACATTAATAGCGCACTAAAATTTGTATAATAATTATGATTATATTTTATAATTCTAGGTGTAAGTGGTATTTTGAAAAACTTTTCGATATGTGTAAATAATCGACCTAACTTAAAAAAACAATCAATGCGATTTAAAACAGATATTTCAAACTTATTATCTATATATTATATATTATAATTGATTTAATTATAACGCGCATATAGTTTGTATATTCCAAAAGCGCGGCCTCTTATTCTGAACTTTAATGAATTTATATAATTCAACCACTTCTTGTAAGCCTATAATATTTTGCAATATTCATTTAGTACATGAACATTTAGTACAGTAGTATTGTAAGTTTTAAAACGAAAAAAAAAAATAAACATAAACATTCAGTACAGTAGTATTGTAAGTTTCAAAACGAAAAAAAAATTCAATAACCAAGAAACGACCCTACAGATCTTTGTCAATAATTAATAAACACGATACCAAAATCATATTTTTCGGTCATTTTTTGAATTTTCAAAATCGATTCAAAACTTTAGTTCAAAAATATGGCTTTTGTTCAAAAATATTGACAATCTGACATATATAATTATTAGTCCTAATAGACATATTATTAGTCCTTATCGAGATATATTGATGGCTATTAATTTTTTGAAAACAGTTTAGCGTTTTTTTTTAACATGTCGATGAGAGATTAGAAATGGGCTCATATACACACAAATATACTTTTCTAAAATCTGGTCCCAAACAAATAAGAATGACCAGAAACGTCGAAAAATCGTAAACTCAGAATGTCGGAACTTCGTGAGAACATAAACTTCTTCTTCGGGAAGTTAAAAATGTGACTTATTCAATGCAAAAATGTGTTCTGAAATTCTTTATGAAACCATACTAAATACTTTTTTCTTTTTAATTATCATTAAAGCGACTTGTTTCTCGTCGAAAGATTGATGGAATTATCATTGATATTCATATATGCATAGATCGATGAACATTAACGGAACAGGGATCTTGTACGTTAATGTACGTCATATCAGTGGACTGTATATTATATTCTATTCAATTATATAAATACATATAAAATACCTCCTTATAAATTTGTTACTTAAAATATGTATATTGCAAATACATTTATTATATTAACACTAAACCGCGCGCGGTCAAATTGACCTACCATTAAAAAATTATCTGCTTTATCATTTAATTCGGATATTGATTGATTTATATTTCATAGTTTAATATATATGAAATAAAGAAATTTTAATAAAGTCTCATCTAAATTTATTTTTATATAATTTCTAAAAAAAATTATAAGAAAACAACGAATAAAATTAAATATTTATACAGAATGCCATATGCATAAATAATATACTTTATTCGTCTTTCTCACATTGTTTATAAACTATTTTAGTCTAAAATATTCATTTGACGCAAATATATTTGTTGTTTCGTAACTTTCACACAAAAAAATTGACAAGTTTTTCATCCACAGGAAGCCGAACTTATGATTTTGAATTTGCATTGTCGAGTTAAAAAATTATATATAATAACTAAAAGAAAAATTCGTGCCTAAAAATGCTTTTACTTGTCATCACTCTATACACAATTTACGCTTTTATTCAACTAGGATCAAAATGTTGAAATATACCAACTACAAATTTTCGACTTCATGTTACATTTCTTAGCAATCTGGTCTACCAAATTTTCACCAAACATTTCACCATTATCTAATAGTTTTCGGAACACTTTTGTTGCCTTCTCTAATTTTTATTGAATAATGTTCGAAACTTAGGGACAAGCATTTTTTCGGTTTACTTTTTTACACCGTGAGAGTAATGAAATTTGATTTATATAAATTTCTTTGAAGTTTGTGAATGAATTTATTAGTTTTAGAAGAGAACTATAGAATTGAATAATTAAACAATTTCTCCTCTTGTCATTTCCCAACTAGGGAAACCCACTTATTATATATTTACTATTGACTTCACACTCCGCCCAGAACTTCGTTCTAAATTTGTCTGATTCATTTTGTATAAATTTGCACTTACATTTCGACAAAAACTACGTCCCAAATAACATAATTTTTCACCGGTCAAATTGACCGACTGCGGTAATTAGGCCACATAACAATTTTTTTTCGAGAAATGTAAAAAATAATGTGAATTAAAGAGAGTGAAGTAATGTGAGTGAAGAAAATATTTTTAGTAAGTTCTAAGAATTGTCATATAGTTTGATAATAGTATATAAACGTTTAAAAACGTGTAAGTTATACACAAAGTTTAAAACGGTCATTTTGACCGGCGTTGGTGGGTTTAGTGTTGAATAATCGTCATTTGAGTACAAATAATGAGTGTTTTTATAACAATTTATGTATGCAATGGCAAACTTTTAAAACTCATAATAATTATTGATTGAACGTTTGGCAATAAAGATATTTTAGAATTATGAAGTAACATAGATTTTAATATCACTAATAGACACGAACAGAAATATTTAATGCATTCAATGTGACGGGTAAAAAAAAATCCATCAGAACCAGAGTGTGGAAAATCTTGGCTCATCGCACACGATTCAAAATTAGTTTTTAAAAATATAGTTTTGGTATTTAAAACGGCGATAACGGCTGTCTGGTCATATGTGATTAAAATTTGGTGTTGATCTAGTAAATCCAACAAAGCATTGGTACAGCGGATGCAATCAAAACTACTCACAATGATGACAGAGGCGCCCCTGGTTTTGCTCACTGGGTCAATTACTATTAGACTAATAGGTAGTGAACCTTTTGAATAACTGTGTTCCTGTAATTCTAGAAACTTTTGTACTAGTGATTCTTAGCGTGCTGAGTACGAAAACGATGGCCTGACAGGTTTCAGCCCTGCACATCATGGTCGCCCAGGCGTTTGAAATTGTAAAAAACACGAAAATTAAACTTGTTCCTGTAAGCTTCAAATTTTTATATTATTCAATTTATTCATTGAGATGTTCGAAAATCAATTATTATATTTTATTGTATTTAATAAATTCAATATCAACTCTAATTTCACTTTTTAATTTCTACATAATATAGTTTACATTTATTCATAGATTTTACGTTACACTTATTAAATTAATTGCGCTTCATTGCACATACCTTTTTAAAATCGCTTAGACAAACACATAGAAAAATTTTAACCCTATAGGACAAAGTTTTATTTTAATGCATATACATCTTGCTCATAAAAGTGAACCTTTCGGCTCGTCTAGCAGGTACTTGTGCAGGTTGAAATCGTCTGGCAATTTGATTTTTCTCAATTCTCAATTAATAAATTGAATTATATAAAAATTGAAGCTTACAAAAATAAGTTTAATTTTCGACTTGTGTATTTTCAAACCCCTGTGCTGTGCGACCATGATGTGCAGGGCTGAAACGTGGCAGACCATCGTTTTCATACTTAGTGAAAATCGCTTCTCGTGGGTATAGTTGTATATTTATAATAAAAATGTCAGCAAACACTTCGAGTATAGTTAATTCATACAGTCATAATTGGATTGGACAACTACTGGGTTGCCATCCATTCAAAAATACATATAATAAAGTCAGAACAATTACTGAATGTGCTAAGTGTGACAGATTTTAATTAAAAATATTATAAAAAATTAACACAAAATAAGCATAAAAAATATTATGAATAATTAAAAACAAAGGTTGAAAAATTACATAAAGATAAATCTAACATGAAGATAAAATATATATATATAAAACTTCTATAAACTTACCCAACAAGAAATTAATACACTGAACACAAACAAGAACATGTCAAATAAATTATAATTTCGCAAACAGCAGGTTAATAAAAAATAAATAAATATGAATTATTCTTCGAAACAGAATTAAACCAAAAAATAATAAATTTGAATATATGTTTTATAAAAAACTGAATTAAAAAACTATACCAGATATAAACAAGATTGACCTTATTAGTTAAATATGACTCTTATACTTAATTTCTTATATGGATGTAATATTTTAAAATTAAATAATATGAAATAGATAAATATATATGTATAGGCATAAATGTATAAAGCAATCCATAATCTATTATACCAGGCACTTCTGCCTGTCTGAGATATGGATATGTATGATTGCTAAATAAATAATACAGAGATAGAATAAAAAAAATAGCATGACCAAAGTTTAAATAAACAAAATTAGTTAAAATTATCGATAATAACCAAAAATTGGTTATAACTTTAGCAAAGCTCTAGGTCGCACCCAAAAGCTCGAAATTTCCAACGTAGGAAATACTTTTTTCTATTTTTTTTAGGACAGTTAAGGTCAATACTATCACCCGGTTTCGGCTTAACGTCAAGATCTGGGACACCCTATATATATAATATCGCCTAGTAGGAAGTTTGCAGAACATACGCTGAAGTATCGCACCTTTCCATTAACAAGTAAAGATGATTTTGATCAAATGGTATATATGAATTATAATAGAAGATTACTTATAATTTTATAAATATTTTCACTCGTTCATGCAAATTGACTGGTATTATAATTCCAGCAAGTGAGAATATTCCCCTTTTCCAAATTAACGATATATATAGTGAGAATATTTCCCTTTTCCAAATTAACGATATAGATATATATATATATATATATATATATATATATATATATATATATATATATAGGGTGGCTGATATGAATTGCAACCAATTTCAGACCGCTATCATTTCTAGACCGTTCATCAGACAGATGACAGATTTATTCCAGAGATTGTTCATTTAGTTAGTTGTTTACAAGCGTACACAAGCATTTTGATCTATTGCATTCAGAAACAAAGTTATTCGTGATGGAAGTCAAGCATGATAGTGCGATTGCTTCATATTTGGTTGGAAAACCTTAAGTGGCTATCTTCAGAGCCCTCCAGCATTTAAATGCGAGCAAATATTTTGTTTCTCGTACCATATCTCGTAACCGTGATACACTCAGTGTTGCACCGCGTCCAAAAAGTGGACGAAAAAAAAACACTAACAACACCAGAAATGATCCAAAAAGTATAGGCAAAAATCGATCGAAATTCGTGTCGCAGTGGTAAAAACGGATGCAACACATATTGAAAAATGAGCTTGGACTAAAGCCATTGAAGTTCCAAAAAGTGCAAGAGCTCATCGATGCACAAAAAAAAGTTAGACGGGAAGGAGCCAAAGGGTTGCCTCGCTTTCACGAAAGTGGCTAGTTACCGAATTTGGTTTTCTCAGATGGGAAGTCATTCCAAATCGAGCAGTTTATGAACAAACAAAATGATAGGGTTTAATTGCCAAAAAGGTCAGCTAAAAATTTACACCTTCGATTGGCCACCAGAACTCAAGCGCCGCCAACTGTAATTGCCGAAATTATCGGGAAAATGTCTTAAAGGCAGTATTGAAGTCCTGGGTACACAAAATTTCGGCCGCAGATCATGGACAATCCAACAGAACTCAGCACTAACAAACTCAGGCTTTTCTCTTCATTTCCATCGCACAATAGCCACCAAAATCTCTGGATCTAAATTTGTTGGACTTTTGTGCCTTGGACATTTTGGAGAGTAAGGTTTGCACTAAAATATACCAAAGTGTCGATCAGCCCAGGAAGGCGCCTCGCTGGGAATGCGCCAAAATACCCCAGAGCAACTTTCGTGCAGCGTGTTTATGGTTTTTCTGCCGTTTGAAGGCCATAATTCGTGCCAAAAGGTGGCCAATTAGAACAAATCTTAACTGATTCTAAAATTTGATGTCATTTCCGATATTTTTGCTTTTGAACAATGAAATTTAAAATAAAAATGACAAAGTTATAGCGCTTTACTTTGTTGCATTACATATCAGCCACCCTGTATATATTGCTAATTTTGAAAAAGCGAATCAGTCCCAATAATAAACGAGAATGCTATAGCAAGCAACTGCAGCTTAGTTCTAAAAAATTTAGACTTTTTTCTAATATTGTGGCGCCAGACTCGTTGCATCGAGTGTCCAGTTTGCAAAAAAACAACACGCCGTCATACCATTGAACTTATATGATACACATAATATATATAAAATATACATATAATATACGTGTATAAGGTCTATGCATAATACCATTAAATTTCCAGTTTTACCCGGTAGGACAATATTATGTTGACATTCATGATAGAATTCGGGTGTTGACCGATGGGCGATTTGCCCCACTATCGTCATTTGTGTCCTCATCACGACCGTATTGCATCTCTGGTAAGAGATGCTCAATCATACGCATAAGCATAATCCTTGCACAATTCAAGCATTCGGGTAAAAGTTTTATCGACTAGAAAGGTCTTAGAAATTATTGACTTTACTCATCAATCATGTAGTGATTTGTTCGAAGTTTATTCATAGTCGTATCGATGATTAAAACATGCATGCAAGAATGTTATCATTTACCTGCAATGATTTCTTTTCCACTGAACCGAAAGTTAAATATTTACTAGAAGTCGGTTAGGGGTACACATTTTCCGCTATTAGTTACTAAAATAAATGGCTATACGAATCAAGTCTCGCAAACTTTTGAAACGCACCTCGTAAATGAATTTTTAAACACAATTCTTTCTGAAAAAGCTCACGTTTTGACAAACATACTCAGGTCAAGACAATTTCTGACTTATCTTAATAGCACGCTATTGTTAAGTCAGGAGCAGAATTTTAATTATTAAAATATGAAGAATGTTTGCGACAATGTATAATTACACTGTCGTTAATTTAAATTAATGAAATAAAATCATATTTTTGAAATTATTCCAAAGACAGCAAATTTCATACTCAAGATATTTAAAATATAAAATCATGACACTTACCTATTCTATTCATAAAGCGATTTAATTTTGTCGCAAAAAGGAGAATGTCCAAAAAAAATGCTAATTGTTCATTGAAAATCACAAGACTATACAATCAGATTGAAAAATCCATCCATTCATGTTTAATTGAATATAATTTAATTTGAGGAATAAAAGCAAGAATAGAAAAAAGAAGATATTCTTAGAAGAAACTGATTCCGTCATTTTTGTAGAAAATTTGACAGTTATGTTACAAGTTCTGGCAATGATGCACTACACTTGTTACCAGTTCTGGCAATGATACACTACAAAGCGTAAACTATTTTTGAATTTTCATTTTATTAAAAAATCGGTGTAGGTATTATTTACTTAAACCGCAATTATCGTTATTATATTTAACAATTTTTAGTAAATTAAATTCTAAATTAAATGTTCATATTTTATAGTAATGGGTGGTACCACTGCATCTTTGTTTTTATTTGACATATGTACGTACGTGTCGGACTGTGGACCGAAGTTATTTTAGTAGAAATTATGAATTAGTCATCGTAGCAGATATGATTTAATCTTGTGAAATTTTTTGAAAGAATTGATCGTTTGACCACTATATAATAGTTCAGTGAATACCAGTATAAATAGTGTGTCGCAAAATATCATATAATCATTAATTCAAATAAAGTTTAACTAATACGCAATTCAAAAATGAGTTTACAGTGGACGATTATTGCATCTTTCTTATACGTTGAAATAGCCATTGTTTTATTATTAGTTTTACCCGTAGCAAGCCCTAGGAGATGGCAATCGTTTTTCAAATCGAGGTTTTTAAAAAGCTTGACAGGACAAGCTCAGATTTATTTTCTTGTGCTTTTAGCAATCTTAGTATTATTCCTATTGGACGCAATTAGAGAAATGAGAAAATACTCTAGCAACGGTAAGATAAATCAAGTGTATCTATATTATCCAAGCCCATTATGTTGTTAAATTTTGTATTTACAGAATCTCATGATGGACATCAACACTTGAATGTTGAGATGCAAGGCAGCATGAGGTTATTCCGAGCCCAACGTAACTTTTATATTTCTGGCTTTGCTTTGTTTTTGTCATTAGTGATTCGAAGGCTGGTGACACTAATTTCAACACAGGTATGCAAAAATATTGATTACCTTAGCTTAGCGGAATCTTAAGTTAGATGTATATATATATCATCTTAAGTTAGATGTATATATATATGTATGCGGAATCTTAAGTTAGATGTATATATATGTATGTATGTATATTTACAGGCTAACTTACTAGCACAATCAGAAGCATTTATGCGTCAAGCTGAAAGCGCAACTGTAGCCGCACGTAGGTTAATTGCAGAAAAGGGAGAAACTGAACAAAACGCAGCTAACGAGAACAGTGATTCAAAGGTATGTTTTTTATCTGCTCATTCAAACATGTGATCCTTATGAAAATCTGTAAATTTTATTTTAGATTAAAGAACTGCAAACAAAAATTAGTAACTTGGAAAAAGAGCTGTCTCATGCAAAGAAAGATAAAGAGGCTATGGTTTCACAAGTGGAACATTTGCATAACGAATATGATAATATGGCTGATAAATTAGTGAAGTATGAAAGAGAACATGTTTTTAAGGCCAGTGGAGAACCAGATAAAAAAGATGACTAGATTAATAATCCCATTCATTTTAATTTTAGATTTTTTGGAATTTTTTGATTCATTTATTCTCACATATGTTTTAATTTTGTTTAATTATTATTACAAAGTACATATTCAAACATATTTAACTGTTAAACCATACTAATATTGCTTGTTTCCTAAATTATTTACATTAAATTTAATATATACTCTATGCTAATTGTTTGTTAAGAATTTGTATTTGTGCTTAAGCATTGAATATTTATGTAGTTTATAAAACTATTTATATAATAAAATTTAATCACAAAGTTGTATGATTTTTTTTTTCAACTATATTTATTAGAGCTAAACAGTGGCTGTATGTACAATAAAGTACATGTGGAATTTACGTAACTGAAATGAAATTTGGATTCATATCAGAACAAATACATTAACAATGAACGATCAATGATAATTTTTGACTAACATCGGCATGCGGAGTTTTGATGAGATCATGGATGTGCAAGTGTATAAATAGCGGTTTAAAGTTCCAAATATATCATTACATTTGGAACAACCACATTTGTGAACATGGCTATGCAAAATTATTGAACATGCATTTTAATGCATCATCTTATATCACTGTATAAATGTAACTATTAAATTTAAATAGATGAACCATGTACATCATGGATCAAGAGCAACTGGACTTTTTGAATAAGTGCCATGGAAAAATTCATGCGGAAACCATATTGTAATGGCATATCTCATGTTTAATAATAATTTAAAAAGTTCAATTTTTTCATAATATAATTAATTTACCTGCATGATATTAATTTGTGCTCCCACCACAGCATCTTTTTCTTTGCCTAGTCTGGACAGAATCATCTGGCATTGCACATGCCTGTTCAAACTTGCTCTGATAAACACATATAAATTTTAACCACAATGAGACACATTTTATTTATATATATATATATATATATATATATATATATATATGTGTGTGTGTTAAAGTCTTGTGTAGTCGCGACATTTACAAATATCCTCGAAAAAATCGAGTGTTTTTAATAAAAAATATTAGTGATATGAATATATAAATTATTACAGAATAAACCTGATGGAACGTATCTAGTTCCGAAACGTCGTTATTAAACATCTTCAGAAAACAAATTGTTTTTTATTATTGGATTTACTGTTCGGAAAAGAAACAATCAATATATTGATAAATTCCAGGACTTATCTATTGAATATATATATATATATATATATAATTTTGTGTGTATGAGTGGAACGAATATTAAATGTTGAAAATGAACACTCAGATTTTTAACATACACTTTTATTTAATAATTACAGACGTTTCGAAACCATGTTGTGTCTCATCTTCAGTGTAATTTCAAAACAAAGTAAAAAATTATACACTAATACATTATTTAATATTTTATTTAAATTATATTTAATTTTTAAAAAACAAAAAACACCAACTATCTCTTACAACGCTTGACACAGTACTAAACATTTGAATATATACAGAAATATTTAAAAACAAATCTTAATCTAATCGCATATTAAAATCAACAAATATGAAAACAGATTAATTTATTGAAGAGAATAAGATAAATTGAAAAAAAAAAATTTTAATAATGTGTAATAAGGTGTTTATATAAGAGTCGTGTAAAATATTTGTGAGTAAAAGATTTGGGGATTATCAAAATCAAACTTATAGTTGTTGATATTAACATGATAATAAATAATAAAAAATTTAAAAGTACGCTTGTGTATCATGCTAATATCAACAACCATAAGTTTGATTTTGATAATCCCCAAATCTTAATTCATGAAATAGACTTAAACGGAGCATGGCAGAATCAATGTTAATAGTTCGGACTAACAATAGTGTAAATCTTAGAACCAACACAAATATTTTACACGACTCATATAAATATCATTAATAATTTATAATTTTTTTTTCATTTATCTTATTATCTTATCTTATCTTATTCTCTTCAATAAATTAATCTGTTTTCACATTTGTTGATTTTAGTTTGCAATCGCGCACTCCATTTGTTTACATTATCATAATACCCATCCTGTCTCTTCATCCCAATACTTAAGATTTGTTTAAAATGTTTCTGTATGTTTCACATGTTTTAGTAGGTGCCAAGCTTTGCAAGTGACAGTTGGTGTTTTTTGAATTTTCAAAAATTAAATGTCATTTAAATAAAATAAAAAAGAATGTGTAGTATATAAGTAAATGTTTTGAAATTACACTGAACATGAGGCATACCATGGTCTCAAAAAATCTTTAATTACCAAATAAAGTGTATGTTAAAAATCTGAGTGTTGTATTGTTCATATTTAACATTTAATATTCGTTCCACTCATATCACAATATATATATATATATATATATATATATATATATATCTAGCAAAGTACTTGTGCAGCTTGAATTCGCCTGGCAATTTGATTTTTAAACTTTTCATATAAATCATATAAAAATTTGAAACTTACAGAAACACCTTCATTTTCGGGTTTTTTTGCATTTTCAAACGCTTGGGCGACTTTGATGTGTGTGATGTGAGGGCTGAAAGCTGACATGCAACAGTTTTCATACTTCATACAGCACGCTAAGAATCACCAGTGTAAAATTTTTTGGCCTTACAGGAATACTGTTATTCAAAAGTTCAATAGCTCTCAGCCTACAGTTAAAAGGAAACACCATTAGGATTTCAATCCAAGAATATATTGCTGCAATAATTTGACATAAATTATACACATTTATATATCTATTTTATAATATAAATATAATGGTCGGTCAGAATCAAGCTTATTACATTATCATTCAGTTCAAACTATGACTATTCGATACTAATTAAAATAACAAATTACAAAAATAAATATTTCTATATGTCTGAAAAAAAAAATTAATACATAGCGTCAGACCGAATATTTGGTTTGTAAAACATAATCTAGAATAACTATAATTGTTTTCTAAATTCTACTTAACTAGAAAAACTTTTAGTACTTATTATTTAGTAAATAACATATTCTTAATAACACATTTTTGTAATACTCGGCAATGAGCAAAATTTTAAAATATGATAGATAAATTTTACATTTCTTTTGCATCATTCATTGTATTGACTTGATGATGGTTTTGCCATTTAAACAAATAACTACATCATTATAACAAAATATTTCTTCAGAAATATATTACATTTTTTGGATGATTAGTTATTCATGAAAGTTAAAGATAAACACTGAAGATAAATTTTAAATAGTACTATAGTATGACATCTCATTTAAAATATCTGTAATTTGTATCTGGTTATTTCATTATCATTAACCATTGGGTTTCAAACTAGTTTTAAATTAATTATTCATTATTAATAAAATTGTATTGCATAGGTGGTGATGGTATATGATGTTTATAGCTGTGCAGAATCGGTATGAATCAATGGTGATAGAGGACTTGCAACTTTTCTGCCACGTTCAATTTCAAAATGTGTATCTAAAGAAACACCAGAAGAACGTCGGCTTATATCTTTGTGCTCTTCTGGTATGAAAACTGCTACTAAAAGTGCACATATTACAAGCAATGCTCCAAAAACAAATGGAGGCCCAGGAACTAATTGTATATAATCATCTGCACCAGCAGTTTCATTTCTTTCTATCTTATTTCCAAGATGATCTTCATTCAAATCAACATGAAAAAGATAAAATATAACACCAAACATGGCAGGACCTAAGCCGTTGCACAGTCCTCGCATTCCCGTGACCATACCTTGCACAACTCCTTGTCTATCAGCTCGAGAATGTATTGACACAAAAGCACTGATAGCTGGGTATGTAATAGAAGATATAGCTGCTAAAATGCCTGCGGCCCACATCATCCATGTTTGACTTCCAAATCCATACCACATCAGTTGTAACATTTCAAATAATAAACCAATCATTATCGTATGTTTAGATCCTAATGATTTCATTAAAAATCCTAAAACTATCTGTGCGGCAATACTCAGCACACCCACAACCGCTATGAAAACTGCAACTTGTATAATAGTGAATCCCATTACTAATTTAAGATAAACAAATATACAAGAGTACTGTCCAGCCTCAGGTAAATATGAGAGGAAAACTGTAACACACAGCATTAAAATGGTGTGATCTTTACCTACTTTTCTAAGAGCTACGAAAGGATCAGCTTGCTCCCAACTTATAGGAGCACCCCATGTGTTTGGTCTCACCTTTTCTGGCAAACTTTCTGGCACAGCAACAAGAATAAAAAATACATCTAGCACAGCAATAGCTGTGGCCATGGCTACAACTAATGTCACGCTATAAATTTGCATTAGATATGCTCCTAGTGCTGGAGATATCACTAGACTAGCAGCAAAAGTTGCTGAAACCAAACCATATGCACGAGATCTATCTGCTTCAGTTGTAACATCCGCAACATATGCAAATACAACTGAAAATGTCACAGCAAACACACCACTAATACTGATCATAGCAAAAAACCACCATGTATTAATTGTCATTAAAGGAATGGGAGCACATGTAAAAAATACAGTAATTAGTAGAAAGAACTTGCGGCCCCAAACATCTGACAGAGCACCAATTAACGGAGCGCTTAGAAAAGATAAAATGCCTTTTATACCCATTATTAATCCATTCATTAGAAATGTATGATCTGGGAATGTTTCATTTAGAACAGATATTATTGGCATCGTTAGGAGCCCCCAAGCAAAAAATTCTAAAAATATCACTATTAGGGCATGGTAAACACTTGGATTTCCAATACCAGATGATGTCATGACACCATCATTGATGATGGTCTTTCTCCCACGTACAGACATTATCTCTTATTTGTAACTCTTTAGATCTTTCATACTATAGTTAACTTAATTTATAGCAATTAGCAGATTTTAAGATGAGCACATCGACTGAACGGGGTGAGCACTCGGTCGTAAACATATTCAAAGAGTCACAATTTACTTCTCATTTTTAACCAGTTCATTTATTCATCTTATTTTGAAGTACTGAATTGTGTACCAGCTTATCTGAAAGAACATGTCCTTGTAATCAAAAGCGAGATAACACAATAGAATAAATATCAATAATAATGTCGGACGAATGCTTACTGTATTTAATCGAGTTCAAAAAATTGCTTATACATATCAGATGTTTAACTTAAACATATAATTGTTCATAACAATTTAATGTCTTTTTGAAGTATATCTTTGAGGTTAACTGATGTACTTTGACAGACGGACGATTACACATCCACTTGATAAGAATTTCTGTTCGTTCGTGGTTGCCAGAAATTCCACTTGTCGCTACTAGCGTCATTTCGGAATTAAAACCGGATAGAGTAACGGACTGCTTATTTCTGGTGAAAAATAAATATTATCAATTATTTAGTAAATCAATTCGGTCAATCAGTCAATCATTTTCACAATATCCAAAAAGATTGATTGTGATTTTGTGTAAGTCACCATATGACGTCGACGGTATAGATTCTGAATGTAATCATATTTATATCAGTTATGAATTGCATATCATCTGCCGATATTTAATGTAGAAATGTAAACATGTACATTATATTTATTATCATATTGTATAATTTAACATATATTCTGTTTTGCCGTGTATATCAACACACACAAATAAACACGCGCGTGCATAATATATTTTAACATATGTATTTATATATATTTCAGGCATCCATTCATAGTTAATAAAAAAAAGTTAGGTTATTTTTTTGTAAATGCTGCAAAACTGCTAACATTCAGTACGAAAATATATATAATTATGTTGTATAAATAATAAAAAAAGCTAGTGGTGTATGGCATCGTGCTTTAAGATAAATTGCTGTAACTTCCCGTACCGTAACGAAATATTCGAGGAATATTAAATGTTTTCAAATAGATTATTATAAATATTGTAACATTGTTTAATATTTATAAAAATTATATAAACTGAATTGCAAAGTTGAAATTATTTGTTTAAAGTATATAGATCAGTATACAATTAAAATCTGAATTATTTTCGATATACAAAAAAAAAAAAATCTTGAAAAAAATCATTTTTTTCAAAAGCAACTATTTTGTTGAAAAAAGTTCTTAGTATCATTCAAATTGGACGCTTAGTTCTCTCAAAAACTGCATTTTTGCAGAAATGGCTGGACCAGCCTTTTCCAAAAACTAATCACCTCTTCTCCCAATCATTACAAATTGAATGTTTTTTAGATTCAAAATTCAAATCGGATACTCCTGCGTTCTCTCAAAAACTCGATTTGTATTTTCTGGACTCTTTGCTCTGTATCTCCGTAACAGCTGGACCTGCCTTTGCCAAAAACTAATAAGCACATCTCCCTATCAATAGGAATCGAATGTTTTTTGAACCATTCAAATCGGTTGATTCGTGCGCCCGAAAACGTGAACAAAAAATTGCGGACATACAAAACACTCACCACAACACACATCCATATTTTCTGAGGTTTGCCAAAATGTTCAGAAACCTTCAAAACGTGAAGAAAAATTTTCTACGGAAAGTTAATAATAATATACACACATGATTTACTGATCACTGTTGACGTTACACAAAGTATAGAATGTATTGAAACTAGTTGTTATTGGTATTTTGCCTAGAGGCAAGTTACACGAACGTCCCGATATGTGTAAATAATCGACTTAATCAATGTAACATAAATTAATTTATGAGTAATTGAAAACGAACGAACACGTTAACTCGAGTATTTTCTAAAAGCAAATTTTCAAACATCGACAATTTTTATAATTGAACCAGTTTCCGTAGGACTTCAATGGTTTAGTATGTGCATTGAGACCAAGTACTCTAGCGTTATACCAAGTAAATCGTCTAATTTTAATTTTAACAAACGTCAAAAAAACTATACTCATTTTCTCAAACTTTGATAATTTTTCAAAATTAAACCACTTGTCGTAAGGCCGTAATATTTCAGTAAGTTCTATAAGACCATGATATATATCGCCAAAAAAAGTTCAGAACTGCGGGCTAAAACGTGGACGAAAAAATTTTTACTTTTCTGCTATTTACAAAGAAACGGCTTTGCTGATAGTCGCGCAAAATTGCTAAACGCTAGTCCTCATCGAGATACAGACGCAGCTAAAATCCAAAAAGATGTCATCCTCAAAAACACCCAACGAACGTTAAAAAAAAACGGCGTACCAACATTCAGAGATAAAATATCCTGTGTAATATCCTCCAAACTGTCATTCACAATGAAAACGTCAAAATAACACCTAACCTCTATGAAAGAGTTGCTTTCACAGTTCCTTCTTAGCAAATATCATGTGCAGAAGAATTACACTAAATATTCCACTAAATTATTTGCAGAAAGCAACACTGCTGAAATTTTGACAGGTTATCATAAGTAAACATAAGAGGTTATGGTCAACACCGGAGACAACTTCAGGGTATTGGGTGTCTTTGCGGATGTCATATTTTTGGGATTTAGTGACTCCTATCGAGATACATCGAATGTCTTTTAAATTTTTGAAATAGATCCAGCCGCTTTTGAGAAAACGTCTATTTACGGCGGAAAATCTGTTCACATACACACACACATACTTTTTCCAAATTTGGTCTCATTCGATTCAGAATACCTTGAAACGTCGAGAAAACATAAAATTAGCGAATCGGATTTTTTTATGAAAACAAACCTCTCCTTCGGGAAGTTAAAAATTAAATTTAAGTTAATATCGTTACAGATATTATAAAATTGTTTTTAAAATATATCAATTGGTTAGTTTAAGCATTATAATTAGTTTTTAGTAAAAGCGAAAACTTTATTTTTGAAATAAACAGCTGAAAATTTTATTGCAGTTTTGAATGTTGCTAAATCTAATATCTGTGGATTGCTTGGTCATGGCCATTCAGTCGACAATGAATCCCGATTATTATCGAATTATTAATAATTCGATAATAATCGGGATTCATCGGGATCCTAGACAATATAATAATTATTATATTGTCTAGGATCCCGATGGTTATGCAGGCAGATCTAATTTACCAGACGACCATACGATTTCAAAAAGTTCTTTCATTCATTAATTATTACATAACCGGACCGAACGTTCAGTCAAGTCAACTGTTCTGTGCGGCTTAAAGATTTACTTACAACATTGTATACAACATATACAATACTTGTTATACTTGTTTATCTATGGTATACAATAATACCATTATTGCCTTTACCATATTATATCCATTCTTCATGTAAGTTAATATCTTCAATGTGATGATATATAGACAGCACTCAATAGGTAAATTATACCAGAATCACTAGTAGAAGCACAATTGCAAGATAAGGCGAATCATTTAAGCCCGTTCTCTCTTTCTCCTTTTTCCTGTCCTGATTTAAAAAGGCAAGTTCAGAAATTCTTTAGATAAACTGAAGCTGTAATTTAAATACGGACTCCAATATTGTGTTATATCATTTTCTACATTCTCTTTATATTTAATATACTTTCACAAATTAATGCGGTATATTAACCTAATTGCAAAAACAAAAGATCCAGAATTCTCCAAATTCTATTTCTGAAAATAATTGTTCTAACAAACGTCAAATTTGACTTATCACCTATAACTCAAACAAACTCAAATATTATAGAACGTTGAATTATTGTTTATTCGGACTTATTTGTTACATAACATTACTAGTGTTGACATAACAAATTTTAATTAGTTGCAAATTTTAATGAAACATTTGTACAACATCAATTTATGAAATAAAGCCAAGTTAATTTTATTTAGAAATGGATATAAAATATGTACAAAATAAAATGAACCAAAGTTTAATTTAAAATGACAAATGTTAATAGGATTATTACACTTGTGTAAGTAAATTTTTTTATACATTTAATACTACAATTTTTGTACATATAACAACAACGGATGTGACTTATAATCTAATGATGATAACATGTAATCGCTCAACTATTGCTAATATTTTATTATACGATCATAACTACCTATTTTTGATTCTAGAAAAGTTCAAGACAAGTGAATTATCACATATCTTTTCAATTTATTATCGCGTTGTTAATATCATTAATTTTATTTTATTGTCATAACCAAATCATTTTGTATTTATTTACAACGTAATGTCTTTGGTAATATTAACGTCAATAAACAGGTTCCTTTTTTTCTTTCTAACATGTTTATAACTTCAACTTTTGCTATTCAAGAATGACTTATTTTTCAGAGTAAATATTTATAATTCATATTAGATGTAATCGCACACACATTTAATATTGGAATTGTTTCCCACCCATCACTTGAAAATAAAATGCAATCCTAAGCAAAATAAGATGTAAATAAATAATTCAAATAAATATAACATATAGAAGTAAATAAATTCTTTTTATAAATTAGCGAAGAGTAATAATAATAAAGTACAACAATAATATATATCAAGAGTGAGTTCTTGAGGGCGATACACCAAACAAATGCAAAGATTTATAAAATCTTTAATTCCAAACGTTTCGACATACAATTTGATGTCATCAAATTCAGTGGATCTTATCACTAATTTGATATATGCATTTGTGAACATCAATTGTTCTTTTAAAACTCTCTTCTCTACCATTTATTGTCAAGTAAGCCTTTACGTAAACCCTGGGAGTTATCTCCTCATTCCATATTGCTCCATATATCAAATCATTTGAATTACTTCCACGTAATTTAGAAACATTTTGTCCCATTACAAAACATATAGCGTCTAAAAAGTTAGATTTACCTGATCCGTTAGAACCTACTAACGCCGAACATCTTTCATCTAATATAATTTTAACTAAACCTTAATACGATTTAAAATTCAGAATTTATAGTTGTTTAAGAATATCCGAGTTACATAAACCTCGGTCTCTTCCCATAACTATAAAATATAAAACCACAATCAAAATGATAACTTTATTTGATTGTTGTATGTCGAAACGTTTGGAATTAAAGATTTTATAAATCTTTGCATTTGTTTGGTGTATCCCCACTTGACAATAAATGGCAGAGAAGCTAGTTTTAAAAAAACAATTGATGGAGACAAATGCATATATAAAATTAGTGATAAGATCCACTGATGATGACATCAAATTGTATGTCAAAACATTTGGAATTAAAGATTATTTTATAAAAATTTGCCTTTTCTTTGTTTGAAATATCGCCCTCAAGAACTAACTCATATATCTCAACATCAAAATTAACTACTAAATCATATATATATATATATATATATATATATATATATATATATATATATATATATATACTGTGATACTTCTTTATGTATTTACTGTAGGGCATGATAAACAAAATGTGTAACACATTGAGTTTCATTGCAGAACCAGAGATTCAATATAGAATTTATAGCAGGTGATGCAAAGCTTATCTCTATATTTGCTTATACTTTTAAGTAAGATATGGCATATTTTGTTTGCATAAAATAGTTCAAACTTCAAATACCTAATAACATACTAAAATTTTCTTATGTTATTACTATTATGTTATATGCTTATCACAATAATTTAAGACATAAATAAATTATTTATCATGCCAAATTATCACATTAGAAACTTTTAGCTTTTATTGTGAAAATTGTTAGCCAAACAGTTTTCTACATAGTAATTATAGTATACAATGGCTAAAAGTTTTCAACTTCAAAATTTGGCATAAAACTCATATGTAAAATGATGCATGTTTTTATGGAATATGAGTAAATATTTTTCTGGTAAAAAAAAATTAGATTTAATAATTACGCACAACTTATCATTATATATATACGAGGTGTGTTCAAAAAGTACCCGGAATTACTAATAATTAAATTTCGCGGGTCTGGAGTGTCTGATTGTCAAAATTTTTTTTTTATTGTGTTGGTATACATGCCCCTAAAGTATGATGAAATTTTCAGCTATATTCACTGTTTACTTTGTCTGTGGTAGTCGCTAAGGTTCGACGTGTTTTTCTGAGCTCGGCGATTTTTACAATGGAAGAATTGAAAAGTCAAAGAATTTGTATTAAATTTTGCATAAAAAATGAAATAAAGTGTTGCAAAGTGCAAAAATTCACCAGATATGACTCCGTGTGACTTTTTCCTATTCCCAAAGTTGAAGAGACCCATGAAAGGACGGCGGTTTTCCTCGATTGAAGAAAATCGCTGAGAGTGCTCAAGGACATATCAAAAAGTGAATATCAAGAGTGCTTCGAAAATTGGAAAAAACGCTGGCATAAGTGTATTATATCTGGGGGGGACTACTTTGAAGGGGACCACATTAATGTAGACGAATGAATAAATATTTTTTTGAAAAAACGAAAATTCCGGGTACTTTTTGAACAGACCTCGTATATATATATATATATATATATATATATATATATATATATATATGATAATTTTTTAAATCTGTTATGAATTACGAAATCAATCGGGTGTCGTGTATATGAATTGTTAATAAATTTCTAAATATGTGAAACTAGTAAAAAAATTGTGATTGAACAATTAAATTCATATTTGTATCTGTTTTAGAGGAAGAGGAATGAAAAATCATGTATAGGATGTATATTATATATATATATATATATATATATATATATATATATATATATATATATATATATATATATATATTAGGGTGGTCCTTAAAAAATGTTTTAGGTATAACTTAGCGACAAATGAATGAGTTTTATTCATTCATTTGTTTGCTAAATTACATCTAAAAAACAATTTTAAAATTTTTGAAAATTTCTCCATGCTGTTTTCATACAAAATTTTAATTAAATTGCGCTCTATCTAAACGTTAATATTAAGAGCTAAAACTTTTAGAGAATTGTTTTTTTATCAATTTGGAACCATTTGAGCCCCTGGGAGCAAGGAAATTCGAAAACGACCATTTTAAGGACCACCCTAATATATATATATACACACGTACATACACATAAAATTAAAAAGTACTCTTTTTAACAAGCATTCATGCAACTATTGAAAATAAAACAATCATGCTTCCGTAATTTTTTAAAAAATCAAAAAGGATGTTTTAAAAAGTTTTCAGCATGGATTTATTTAGAATAAATTTTTAAAAACTAGATGAATGCCTTTGAAAAAGCCTTTTTGTTCTTAATTATTCATTTATAAGTATTTATCGAGAAAATTTTGTGTTATGGAATGAATAAATATAAGTTATGTAAATAAGAACACACTATAATCTGTATATATATATATATATATATATATATATATATATATATATATATAGGATGTCCTAGATCATGACATCAAGCTGAAATGAGATGATGATATTGACCTGTTCTAAGAGACAGTTAAGGTTAATACTATCATCCCGTTTTGCCTTGACATTAAAATCTACACCCTAACATATATAAAGTAAAAAACTAATCTAGGAATACATATTTGAAAATATAGATAAAGAGATTCCTTTCAGAACCTTCAAGAGATTTTCAAAGTGTCGAAGCAATTTTTGTACATAATTTCCCAAAATGGCATAATACTTCAGCATAATTTCAATATCATTGGCCTAACTTTGCTTTATAAATTTAAGAATAAAACATACTGCACTAAAATTATAACCAATAATTTTAAATTATTGACAACAATTTGTGATCATATACAAATATATAATATATGTAAGATTGAAAATGTATAATGTGGATGTGCTTTATTTAATTTTCAGCAAGAACTACTTATTGCTGCAAAATAAAATACCTAACTGATTAATCTAATTGATTTCCAACACTGTGATGTCAATAACACTTATCAAGTAAACATTGTTTAA
Organism: Ctenocephalides felis; assembly: GCF_003426905.1. Lineage (NCBI taxonomy): Eukaryota > Metazoa > Arthropoda > Insecta > Siphonaptera > Pulicidae > Ctenocephalides > Ctenocephalides felis. The sequence continues at coordinate 79,953,696 of NW_020538040.1, read as the reverse complement.
ATTTCAAGGCTTTAAAACTTTGCAAGTTTTCCAATTTATTACGTAGTACTACTTTCCAAATACTATTGAATCACCTTTGCGCCTGTTGTATTTAAACTGACATTGCAGAAGGTGATCTTGAACCAACTGTAAAATCTTTATATTGCGCGAACACGCAAATCTAAAACAAAAATAAGTTCCATGATAGATACACATACACGCATACATACATACATATATATATATATATATATATATATATATATTAGTGTGTGTTTGGCACACACACTAATCAGCATGATTCCCAACTAATATCTTTTGAACAATTTTTGAACTTTCATAATCAATTCAGAATTGCAGGCAAAAACGTGGACAAAAAAATTTTCACTTTTCTGCGATTTACAATGAAACGGCTTGGCCGATCGTAGCGCAAAACTGACAAATGATAGTCTTCATCGAGACTCATCGAATGGTTTTTAAATTTTTGAAATCGGTCCATTTTTGAGAAAACGTCAATTTACGGCAAAAAATCTGTTCACATACACACACCACACACACACACATACTTTTTCCAAATTTGGCCTCATTCAATTCAGAATTGCTTGAAATGTCGAAATAACATAAAATTAGCAAATCGGATTTTTTGATGAAAACATAAACTTCTCCTTCGGAAAGTTAAAAATGACATAACTCTTATTTGATTTAATTGTAATATTAGTTTGATATATTTTGATATTTATGTATAAGAATGTAAATTACTGTTACCTTATCTTTTAGTTGCTGGCACAGTTGAAGTGCAACTGTGAATAGAACTAATACTTCATTGAGCCAGGGCACTGAACATTCTGCTTGTGCTGAATCGAACCTCACTGTCCCATGCTCATTCACTAATTGATACACAGCAAATATCAATTTATGGCTTTGAATATAAAAACTCAGTGCCAAATCTTCTGGCAAATTTGGTGATAAAGATTTCTGTTTTAAAACATGAAGTATAAAAATTACCATATCAATAATCTGTAACCATCATATGTTAAGTTAAATTACCATATTCCTACTCTTCATTAGTTCATCAATTGCCCTTTTCTTTGGAACAATTAAACTTGTTCTTCCGCGCTGTAGAGCACCAAGTATGTTACCCAAAATGTGCATGATCTCTTCAGAAGACCTAAAAAAATTATTCAAATAATTTTTAGTACATATGTAGATATGAAAAAAGTATTATTATGAATTCTTGCATAATAACTACATCCAGCATTATTGACAATTTGAACATTTTGAAGTTTTTCAAATATTAATTGACAATAATTTAAGTGTTGAGGAGTTCTATATTCAAATAAAAATGATCCAAGTGTCAAATTTAAAGCCAAAAATCTAAATAATCTAACTTTAAAATTTCTCTGTAATTCAATACTTTCAGCAAGTATTACAATAAGAAAATAATTTTCTGCACTATAGATGTTATTGAAAGCTTTAATATTTTTAGTTGACTATTCTAATGTACCTGAATTCATAATGTTTGTCAACATTATCAATATGATTTATAGCTTGTTGTAGGTGATTGGCAGCATCTTGAACCTGTTGCAATTTCCATGGAGAATCTTGCACAATATTTGTACGGAATATAGCATTGGGCTGTCTCTGAACTTTAAAATTAATATCCTAAAATAGAAAAATATAATTTCAATGTACATAAAGAAATTAGAAAGTTTAAAAATTATTTAATATAAATTTTTTAACAAATGATTATGAATTTTATGTTACTTGGCAGGGTCAACCCAGTTATTGAGAACTTATAAAAATATGAATTTCTATATAATCTTGCCATTAAAATTGAAATAAAAAAACAGCTCTAACTAAATCTGAGGTAAGAATATATAGCTACAAAGTATCTGACATTTAAAAAAAATAATACAGTAATATCAAATTCAAAAGGTAATTATATACTATCATTCAAATACATTTATTTCTCTTATTGTTTGTTTTTTTGCGACATATTTCAAATTATATTGATTTGGATTTTGATAAAAGAATTTTTTTTTAATATCACATATTGCACCAAGAAAATACATTTAAATACCCTTTAACTTAAAGCCTAAATAACTGAAATGGTAGCATTTTCCTTTTTAGTAACTATTAAATACTCCTTGACCATACTTCAAACATTGTTAAAAACTGAATGAAACAGTATTAAAAAAAACAGTTTTTAGGGGATTTGAATGGATGAATAACAAATAGATCTATAAAATTATTGCACAATAATATTTTAATCAATTAAAAACATTAATACCGCATGAGTTATGCTATCTCCTGTTAGAGTCACAACACACTTCAATTGTTCTTGTGGTAATGTAAGCACAAATTTATCTTGTTTAGATCCCTCATTACCATATAAAGGCACAGGAAAACGGTGAGCGCACTCCTAAAAAATCAATCGTTTTGTTTATGATAATAAATAGTGGAAATTAATCATATAATGGAATAGTTACCACTAATATAGCATGTAACTGATGTAAAACGGCATGGACTTCCTCGTGGAGTACCCACTCAAATTCTATTTGCTATAAAAAAACAAATGGTTAAAGTTGGTTAAATATATACGTATAAAAATCACAAAAGGGAATAGTTCGAAATATATTTTACACATAACCTAGCACTGTCAAAAGTTAATTACGGAAGATTTTTTACAAAGACTACAAGCGGATTATATATCAATATTAAGTAAAATCGCGCTGAGGATGAAATATTTACAATAATTTACCAGAATTGTTGCTTCTTCCTTCTCGGCATTAGCCATTCCGACAATTTGTTCACGCTAAGGAATAAATAACGTCAAGAAAATGTCACATAATGTGACTACAAATCTGCAATAGCCGTCAGTTGAACAGGGAAGAGCATGCTGCGGTTCTTAGATCACACATATTAAAATTTTGTAGGATGGTAACGATGGCAACCGTAACAAATCCAAACAGTATTCAGTTCAGTATCCCATTTTTGTCGCTTTTTTTCTTATATAGAAGAAGAGTATATTTGAAGTGACTTTTTTGTCCATTGGTCATCGTCCTTTTCAGTTTTTCCTAGAAAATTATAGGGTACAGGTGACATTTACTTCAATTTACTTCGATTTTAGCGTGGAAATATCAGTACAGGTTTTAAGATGTTACTGGACCAAAATAGAATGAATAAAATCAAAACAGACTTCAGTTCACTCTTCTTTATACTCTTCTTTTATCTATGCTTCAGTTCTTTTTTGCTAATTTTTAAATTTAAATTTTATTTATGATTTAAATTTTTTGAATTAGGGATTCCATCTTTCCTCATTTATGTGTGTATATATGTATATATACATGTTTATGCGTATGCATGGTTATGCGTAGATAAGGGATGAACCCTTTACTTCGTCAAGAACTATTAAGAACAAAACAAAAGTTTATACACTTTTTAATTATTTCAACATTGAAAAAATTCATTTTTACCTACAAAGCTAAAAAAATATTAAAATGTATTAGACAATTGTTATTATAAATCAAATTGTGCTTTCACTAGAAATAACATCATAAAAATATAACTAGTGGGGTGCATGGCATCGTACGTAATTAAAAATCTTTGTACGGAACCCAAAAAAAAATTACATAAAATGTGTGCATATTATTAAAATCTCTATAAAATATCTGATAATTTCATGTACATATAATAAACAATAAACATTTTTGACCGCCAAATAACATTTTTAACTTCCCGCAGGGTAAGTTATAATCGCAAAAAAATCGAAAATGAAAATTTTTATATACATCAAACATCAAAATTTAAAAAAAAACGATTTCTTATAAAAATTTGAGAATATTTCGAAATTTTCAAAAAAACGGTCATTTTCAAAAATTTACAAGTCCCCAAAAATGTAAAAAAATCGAATTTTTTTTATAAATTTCAAAATTATCAAAAAAATCAAATTTAAAAAATAAATTAAAGAAATTTTATAATAAATAATCTATTTGAATTTATTTAAAACAATTATATTGATTATCTTCATTTCCCGAATTTTTAATTACGTTATATATTAATTTCACGTAAAAATTAAATATTGTTTTTGTTATTTGTTTAATATCTGTATGTGTTTATATAACATTCGTTAAATAGTTTAAAGAATCAACTTTATTATAAACTATTTGTAAAATTTTTTACTGTGATCTTTATTACATCAGACAATATTTCTGACTGAGATAAAAAATATTTATATTTTAATAAATGAAAAAATTTAACCAAATTTTACGACTTTTGATCCGAATCAAAAGATAAGTTACTGGAAAGTAAGGTGACCATATTTTTGAAAGTCAAAGCCTGGACGGGAACTTTAAGTTTTGCTAACCCGGGGCGGAGGGGGAGGCATTGTCTCAATATTTTAAATATGATTCAAAATCAGTTTTTTGATTGAATATTTTTTTTCCAGAATAATTGACTTTTAGTAGTACTTCATTATATTCTATGATCATATATTTTTTTCTTCATAATTAACTTTAGTAAAAATTAGCACTTGTGCAAGGCGTTCAAAAAGTTCATTTTGATAATTTTTAGTAATTTTCGTAAAATTGAAAATAAAAGTACGAAGTTATTAAAGTGAGGGGCTATTTCAATCGGCTTTTGCTATTTGCATTCGGGACTGTATGGTCAACCTTACTGAAAAGCAACATTGTTTTATATATATATACAGTAAACCCTCGCTTTACGCGGCAAGTGCGTACCGTGCAGTATGGGAACCGTGCTATAAGAAACTCGTATTTAACATACAATTCAGGCTAATTCGTAGTGCGTTCTATGGAACCTTACATAGTGCAGTATGGGATCCGTGCTATGAGAGACTCACAGTTGGTACAAATCGCACCATTTTTATCGCGCTGTATGGAGACCAAGAAATATCACTTGAAGTAGGAGTAATACGGACGAAATGACATTTATAACATTGACACGATTGACACCTTATTCAAAAATTGGCGCGACGCAGTAGTCAGCTCAAACGTGTTCTTAGGCGGCTATTATATAAACAGGCATGTCTAAAAGATAAAAGTCAATAACAAAATTTACATCAATACCCTTTTGCACAACGAACTTATGGGCTGTTGACCAAATACCGTGTAATAAGAAGTCCGTGTAGTCGGAGGGATGTCGGATTTTTAGCTCCGTGTAGTATGGAAACCGTGCACCCAGAGTGCCGTGTAAAGCGAGGGCCTACTGTATATATATATATATATATATATATATATATATATATATATTAATTTGGAAATATGAACAAACAACACTCTTTTTGCACTAATTTATTAAATAATAATTTTCACAAACGTTTCGAGACTAGGTTTGTCTCATCATCAGTGTGTTATAATTAAAAAAATTTTAAAATATGGAAACCTAACTGCCCTTTCAGACCTATAGTTTCATACATTGATTCACCTTATTATAATTTATCTAAATTCTTTTCCAAAATTTTAAAAAATGTTACGATTAATTCGCCATATTTTTTGAACAATTCATACAGTTTAGTAGATCGCGTAAAGGACTTCAAAATCCCTCATAATTTTTCCTTCGTTAGTTTTGATGTTATTAATCTTTTCAGCAACATTCCACATAAATTAGTTATCACCGCCATTAGGAGAAGATGGTTGCAAATTGTTGAATACACTTCACTACCTCTCGAAACATTCATTTCTGGAATAGATTTACTACTGAAGGCCTCATATTTCCAATTCAATAATAAATTTTATACTATGATTAGAGGATGTCCTATGGGAAGTCCTTTAAGTCCCGTTTTAGCAGACTTAGTACTACAAGATTTAGAGAACAGTGTGTTGAATTCTACAATTTGCAAACCACTACTATATTTTCGATATGTCGATGACACGCTTCTATTAATTAACAAAAATGATATAGAGAACATATTTCAAAAATTTAATAATTATAATTCTCATTTACAATTTACACAAGAATCAGAAAAAGATAACTCTATACATTTTCTTGATGTTCAGCTCATTAACGACAGCGGTATTTGCATTACCAATTGGTTCAGGAAAGATAGCTGGTCAGGCAGGTATATTAATTTTAATTCTTTTACACCTCTCAATATAAAGATATCCACAGTTCTCAGTTTAGTAGACCATGCAATTCTTTTATCTAACCCAAAATTTCATAATCACAATATCAAATTAGTCATTAACACATTACTCATGAATAGTTTCCCTTACAAAATAATCAGTCCAATAATTAAAAATAGAGTTAAATTTTTATTAGACAAACAATCAATAACCACACATTGCTCAAATCACTTGTCTGTATCAGAAAATAAATGTTTTGTGAATTTTCCATATATAGACAAAGATTTACACCTTTTATCTAAAAGGCTTTTTAATAAACATAATATTAACATATCCGTGTCACCCTTACTACAACTGCAAGACATATACACAAACATTAAAGACAATACACCTATTAAAAAAAGAAAAGATGTGGTATACAAAATAAACTGTTTGAACTGTGAGTCATCTTATATTGGGCAAACATGCCAAAATTTAGAAAAAAGATTAAGACAGCACGAATTACAAAGCAAACAAAGTAAGAATAATAACATTCAACAAAAAAGTACACTTGTAGACCACGCTATCTCTAACAGCCATAGTTTCGATTTCAATAATCCACTCATTTTATATTATGAACAAGATTTATTTAAAAGAAGTATTGCAGAATCGATGTTAATAGCCCATACAAGTAACACAGTAAATTTACGGACAGATACCAATATATTACATGATACATACCTGAATCTCATTCATACTTTGTAGCTTATATATAGATGTACATACACTTTTAATTACAACAATGTATAACAAATCTTATAAACAAACCATCTCATCATAGAATATTTTTTCTCCTAACGACATCTATTTTTCAACTGGACCCTAATCCTTTTTTTTTCCTATCTGATTGAGTGACTTTACAATTTCAAGTGGTTTCAAGTAGGAGAGAATACGAATACCGAAGACATTGGTATTAAAAGAACAACGTGCAGTGAACGACGTGTAATGAAAAACACAACATGCTAATTTAGATTTCCATATTTTAAAATTTTTTTAATTATAACACACTGATGATGAGACAAACCTAGTCTCGAAACGTTTGTGAAAATTATTATTTAATGAATTAGTGCAAAAAGAGTGTTGTTTGTTCATATTTCCAAATTAATATCTATTATCCACTCAGAATACATTTGTAATATATATATATATATGTTAAAGTAGTTAATTTTGATGTTGAGAAATATGAGTAAGTTCTTCAAGGGCATACATCAAATAAAAGGCAAAGATTTAGAAGTTAATCTTTAATTTTTCCAAACGTTTCGACATAGTATTTTATGTCATCATCAGTGGATATAAATATGGTCTTACATCAGTAGCTAGCGCAAGGAACACAATTTTGCACTATCATATATACATTAACTTGTTTTTTTTATATTAATTTGTTGAACAGAGTATAGCAAAATATTTGTGAAATATATAAAGGTGCGTCCACACCTAACGAACGAACACGAACGAACATGTCGAACAAGAAAATACAAAATAGAACGAACAGGAACACGAACGAACGCAAAAAATTCCAAACAAACGACTCAAAGCAGTGAGGGTTTGAATCTTTTTGTTCGAGGATGTACCGTGAAACGTCAGACTTATTATTTAAAGTGGCGGGAAAGAGAAAAATTATTTAAAGTCATCAAATTTACAAAATTTGTCAATAACAGCAATATCTTATAATAAATACAACATAAATTAATGCATTAATGCACATTTTAACACCAAAAAAAAAAAGTTTGTCTACATTCGTGGTAGCGTCCACACTGCACATACGAGTTCAAACATGAACGAACAATTCCCTTTGATGTACCGACAAGTTGCGGAACATTGCTCGCCATGTTTGTTTATGTTTGTTCGTGATCGTCGTGGCGTCCACACTATGCTGTTGCCGTTCGTTCTGGTACGTTCTTTTATGTTCGTTCGTGTTCGTTCGTTAGGTGTGGACGCACCTTAATATATTTTGCACAAAGAACGTAGTTTATGTGACAGAGCCCGAGGCTGATATATTAAATTGAATAGATTGGGAACATTTATACTTATTTATCTACGCATATGATTGCTTTTGTCATATGTAATTTGACTTTTAAATCTTATCCAAACTTAAGAAAAACTAAGCAAGATAATGAAATGAATGTTTCATGGAATTCATGCAGAAAAATAGTTTCCATTTATAATTTTTATTGAAAATTATTAAAATCCGAAAGACCATCAGTAAATCATCGGAAACCGTTAGCAGTAATGCAAATTTGAAACAAAAAAATAACAGTCTTTATTATCTATGATAATAGTATGGCATTGCACCGCAAAATATGTAAGTAAGGTACCTTACTTAGACGTCTATGTGAGTCCGTCATATACAAGTGAAGTTCTTGCTTTTCTTCCCCTTTAACAACTCTGTACATCCATTATTTATTATAAATTAACTCTATACTAATTGAAAAATTTATTTGTTTATTTTCTTTAAAACTTTTTTCTGTGCCGTATTTAAACTACACACATTATATATAACTACCCTCAATAAACCAAATAGTTTTAAATGTTTGAATTGTTGATTGGCTAGAACAGAGGTCGGCAAAGTGGCGCCCCCGATCAACTTTAGATGCGCCCTCGGTTAATGTAAATGTATGATAACCTTAGCATAAATCAATTTCACATTTTCCAAATATAAGACATATTGTTGAAAGTCTAAAAATAAATATAGAAAATTTTACAACTACATCATATTTAGAATTTATAGACAAATTGGCAGAAGAGTTTTGTTCAAGATTTCAAGGTTTCGCAGCACTAGAACTCGTTCTAGGTTTTTTTATAAACCCATTTATAGTTGCCGAAGATGATCATCTTCTGCAAAGTGTTTCAGTGTATTTTGAAAATAGTAATGTCGAAGATGTGGAATTAGAAATAATAAACTTGCAAAATGATATTATTTTAAAAGCACATAGTATAATGATAAAATGTTTTGGAAGTCGATGAAAATAAGTATCCTATTTTAAGGAAATGTGCGCTAAAAATTTACTGATTGTGCAACAACATACAACTGCGAGTCTTTGTTTTCAAATATGAAATATTTGAAATCAAAATACCGAACAAAGTTAAATGGCACACATTTAGATAACGTTTGCGAACAGGGAAACTCTCATTATATTCCCGATTATAAAAAAATAGCTGAAAATACGGACACACAAGTTCCACACTAAATTATATGTATATAATTAAGTATTATTAAATCATACTCTTCTTTTATCGATGTACTGAATTTTCGTAATGTATATATATATATATTGTATACTTAGAGAACAAAGTTATGAAAAATCTTTTTTTTTCATACCGATGCGCCCTCGGTAATTTTCAGATTGCGCCCTTAACGGCAATCAGGTTGCCGACCAAATAACTTTGTTTAACCAAATAACCAAATAACTTTGTTCTTTTTGTCCCACTAAATTACGGTCTCGACCTAGATCGAAACGTATATATAAATAAAAATCTAATTCATATTAATAAAGATTTAATTCTAATTCATAATTTACGTTACATTAAACGTAAATTAGTTACGTTACGTTAAATTACTTTCTAATAATCCTGGTGGATAAAGTAATCAAAAAGCATATAAAATACATCGAGGCGATTCGAGGATTGCTCATAATCAAATTCGTGTTTTCTTTCGTTGTCGCATTCCGAAACTATTTTTAAAAAATTTTAGTTTTCAATCTAAACATTTTAGGGCATTCAAAAATTTTAGCGAATTTAGTATATTGTTTTCAAAAATATTTTTAAATTATCAATTATTTATAACGGGTGTGTAATATTTAATTTTTGGGTTTTGAAACATTTTCATATTTATTTTGGCAATTTATATATATATATATATATATATATATATATAATACATATATACATATATTAATTTGAACAAATATCGATATTTGATATCTGTACTAGTTGATAATTGACTAAGCTGATGAATGATAATTTGATGCAGCAATACCCGGGTAGGTCTATTTTGGTTACTAATCAAGTCAATTGGTATTTGTTTTTCTGAATTAAAAAAAAAATCCTGAAGAAAACATATATATTTGTGAAGCAGCAACACCAAATTCAGTTGTGATATGATTTGCAAGTTCATATTTGTTCAATTAAAACTTTCGAATTGATTCGGATCAGGGTTTTTTATTCGATTCGTTCCGATCAGGGTTTTTTATTCGATTCGTTCGAACCAAGAAATGTATGAATCGGCCCATTACCATATCTTTTTATAGTAGACCAAGTATAGAACACTGCGGAGCACAGCCTCCACAGATCAATGGGACCCATGTGTTCATTATTACCATAATTAACTTCCCGTAGGGTAAGTTACCGTAATAGCAAACAAAAGAAATATTTTTTTTATATATCTTTACGTTTTAAAGGTTTCTGAACATTTTGGCATAATTTAAAAAATATATATGGATGCAAGATTAAATTTTTCGCCAAAGATTTTGAGAACACGGATCAACCGATTTGAATGATTCAAAAAACATTCGATTTCAGTTTTTGGCAAAGGCAGGTCCAGCCGTTTCATAGATATGAGGCAAAAATGGTAATTCAGTTTTTGAGAGAATGAAGCACCCGATTTGAATAATTTGAAAAACATTTTACTTGTATTGATTAAATGATTTTGCTCCAGCAGTTTTATAAAGATGTAATGAAAAAAGTAAAAAAAAAAATTCATTTGGCCAATTTTCAATTTTTTCCAAAAATTCCATTGTTTTCTACTTGTAAAAGTAAATATCATGAATAGGGTTTTCAAGATTTTATCCAATATAAATATTAACACACCATCAATATTACAATTATATCTCCACCACTTTCATTTCAAAGAAAATTCACAGAACAATTAATTAATGAGAATAAAACAAAAAATAACAAATATAATGAAAAACTAAAATTAGATGAAGAAAAAAAGGAAGAAAAATTAAGATATAAAATAAACAGCTATATGAACACATTAAACAAGAATAATAACTAATTTCTTTTAAGTTTTACACAAAAAATGTATAATAAAGTTTTCTAGTCATCCATCCAAATATTAATAAAAATCAAAATTAATTTAAAAATTTAATCTTTTTCAGTGAGATACATAAAAATAATTTAATTCAAACACAACAAAAACAAACAATTATTGAGTATAAAACATAAAATATCAAAAACAGTCATGTTGAACACCAATAAACTTGTTTTACATTTGTTTCTTAATGAACCCAATCAATAAAAATACATTATTAATTAAAGTAAAAATTAAAAGAAATCATAGCATTTAAAACCAGTTTATTAATTTTAATAACCAATAACTTCTGTGCATCTTTGCATCCATTTAGTCATATTTTGTGTAACTTCATTAGAATTCTTTAGCTGTTTTATTGTACTACAAACTGCAACATCCGCTAATGACAATTGCTCTGTGTTACAAATCCAAATATTTTTTCCTAATTTGCTATTAAGAAACCGTAAACATGCTTGATGTTCTTTCTGCGTTTTTGCCCTGGACAGTTTATAGCAAACATCTAAAATAGTATTTGTTTCATGATCTGAAGCAGTTGCAGTAATACCAGGTGCTACATAATTAAGATAGCGTAAAATATTAACTTCTCCTCTAATTGAAGATACCATCGCTGATCCAATGACTAACTCAGGACCAAAAGTAACTATAAATTAAAAAAATATAAATATTAAATACTCTAGAAGTATTAAATAATTTTTCATATTGAGATGCTGAACCTTCAAGCCCTTAGCTGATAATTATTTTAATTTATAAAGCAAAACAAAAAAAAGAATTGTTCAATCAGTTTCAAATATTAAAATTAGAAACTATACCACTGACCAAAACATTATAAACCACTGCTCATGTGTTAAATGCCATTTGTTAATTATGCTATTCAACGGGTCAGGTTTAGTATAAACATTTATTGGTTAAAAAAATATTTTAAAATAATTTGATGTTGTTAATAATAAACTTTTCTAAAACATTATCTAAAACAATAAAGATAAAAGTTTAGTTTCATAATTCTTTCAAATCATAGAAAGCAACCGTTAACTATAAAAAAAGAAATAAAAGTTCAGCATTTTCTCAAATTTACATAAAAATATTATGCTAAATACCATCCTTCCAGATTAAAGTGACGCTCAAAATATGTTTTACATTAAAAATTGGCTGAGTTATTTGTTGAATAAACTCTTCAGCTTCAGGTGATAAAGATAAAACACTTGAATGAACATAAGATTTAACTTCAAATCCAATTTCTTTTTCCTTCCAAAGTTTCTGAATAGCAAAAAGGGAATAAGGTATTTGCAAAGGATTACAAAAGATTACTATCGGAGTTGAATCTTCAATCTACAAAATGAAAAATTATATTAGAAATATATAAATATAAAAATTTTAGTATTTAAATAAGATAATAAAAGATCATAATGGTACAATCAAACTAGATGTTATGACTTCTGTTACCTTCATTGGTGAAGACAATTTATTATTTAGGTTATATTCTTTAAGTAAATTTTCTTTCATGGATAACATTTCTAGCTTCAAAACTGCTAATTTCTTCAAAATCTCTAGTTGATGTTCTTCAAGCTTATGCATGTCTAATACTTGCCTCTAAAAGTAAAAAATAAATCAATGAAAGAGATTTGATTGTGACATTTAAGGCTAAGCTAAAAAATAAAAGTGCAAATTTTCATTATTTGTTAAGTATATGACAGGAAGAAATTAAATACATTCATGGCTGACATATTAGTCATTGGTCTTACAATCTATCAAACCTAGAATTGAAAAAATGTGTGTTTTTGCATTAAATATTATAATTAAAATTACGAAAAATTATAAATATATTGAGATTCGACTATCATGGAAAGTACATTGAATGAATATCATCTAATAGTGTTTAACCTTTAATATTATGTTAACCTGTTGAGACACGTTGTTGCAATTCTGTGTTAAGTGTTGATCCAAGCCTTTTAAGTGGGTGCTTTCATGATGTATGTTATTAACTTTATACATGCAGTTTGGCAAAATTATATCTTTTTCGTAAGTAATAATGGGGCTTACGGAATACATCGTGCTTCGTTCGACTTTTCAATTTCTCGGAAGATTATTTTTAATATCAATCCCGATCGTAAAAAGTTTACAAAATGGTGCTGACAGAATGTCAAACCACAGCATATTGCAGATGTCAATTTCGCACGCTGCTGTTATAATTTTATAGTTGTCTTGAAGATATATTAATTCAAGTGAAAATAGAAAAAAAATGTAGTAACAATATTTAAAGAATTCTGATTTGATTATCCAAGTTCCAAATAATATTCCAAGTAACAGACAAGTAATGATATTTAAAATTCCCGCCTGGTAGTTTTCGATTTTTTTAATAAAAAATCATCGCCAAGTTTATAGAAATGAAGAAATTGAAGCAATTTATGAAGGAAATTCAATTAGGATGTGCTAATGAAAAATAATTTTAAGGAATATTGAAAATTTTGCTTGCTCGATTTTTTTCTCTTATAACAAATGTGTGTGACATGGCTTTATAGCTCAACATTGGTCATACTGTTTCGATAAATATGAGTGTTTGTTTTAAACAAGTTATTATAAATAATAGTGTTTTAATAATTATTAATAATGACTGACTTTGCGGACAAATGAATTGTCGAAAATTTGTGTAAAGTGCTTATAAATCAACGATCGAGATTTGTCACAACAGAATGCTGTCATGGCGGCAATGAGTTCGACCAATCAGGAGCCGCGTTTCTTATGTCTCGATATGTTCTAATTTCACACTACGTTTTCGCGTCAGTGAAATTGCTTGTGCGTTTTTTAAATGTTTTGGTATTAATATTAATAAATGATACTTTTTATAAAAGGTTTTTTGATTTGTATTTATTAGACAATAAAGCATAATGCATATGTAAATTCGTTATGCATATACCGGAGCGTTCTTACATGATTGAGCTTGCAATTGCAATGGCGCAAAGTCGAGGCGATTAAAACATGGATTCACTTTCAATTGATTTGTGTCATTATTTGTATACAAGTGTGTTATTGTTTGACATGTGCTAAGAAGGTATTTGGTGACAGTTGGAGTTTAGCAAAATGACAGGAAGGGGAGCAAAGAAAAGAGGGCGGCCTCCGAAGGTTGTAGTTCAAGAAAGGCAAAAGAAATTTCAGTATCACTTATTGAAAAAACCAAAATATTTATTGAATCAAAATAAAGCTTCTGATTCGACTGCGAGTACGCCTTCGGCGTCTAGGGCTTCATCGCCTCAGGGAAGCGATGGAAGTAGACGCAGTGGGGCGCGAACAAGGGGGCAACGAAAAGCAAACAGACGTGGTGGATTGAGCGGTTCAGCATACCAGAGAAGAGGTTATAATCCTAATGTAACTGATTTTTTGGAATCTGAATATCATTATGGATCAGATTTTGGCGATGAATCGAGTGAAAAAAGCGATCTGGAGGAGGAGCAGCTAGGAATCCATTCTGATACAGATGATAGTCTAGGTGGAGATGCAAGTAGTGATAGTGATTTTTCTATAAATAGTTACAGTAATTTAAGTGGCACACCTAGAAGAACTATAAGTCTTATTCGACCACCAAGCCCTGAACCCTTATGGCTACAGAACAGAGAATTACCTCCATTAAAGTTACCCAGTTCATCAGAAGATTTACTTGTTAGTTCAGACTTAATAATGCCAGCTGTAAGTATATATGAAGTTTTGCGCCACTTTCGTCAATTAGTTCGTCTCTCACCATTTCGGCTGGAGGATTTTTGTGCTTCGTTAACCTGTGAAGAACAGAGTGCATTGTTGACGGAAGTTCACATAATGTTAATTAAAGCATTATTGCGAGAAGAAGAAGTGCAACAAACTCATTTTGGTCCTCTTGACCAAAAAGACAGTATAAATATAACATTATATTTAATTGATAATGTGACTTGGCCAGAAGTTCTCCGAGTGTATGTTGAAAGTGATAAGTTTTTTGATGCAAAGGTTTTAAATATTCTAGAATCCTGTGAATATCCATATACATCAGTGGAAAACAGAATAAAAGTTTTACAATTTTTAACTGACCAGTTTTTGATTACTAATCCAGTTAGAGAAGATTTGATGAGTGAAGGTATTTCAATATTAGCTTTATCATTCTATTCTGTTTGTAACAAATTGTAGGCAGTAATAAATTTAGTCTCTTTGATTCAAATCTACAGAATTTTAGTGCAGGTATCACTTATGGATTTAGTCTAAGACATTTGAATTTTTATTGTACAGATTATATTCAATAAATTTTAATAATCTAGTTAATTATAAATAACTAGAGAATTATGCAAACTGGTAATCAACACAAACTAATCATGATCAATTGACAACCACATGCTGAAACATGCATCCTTAACATTTAAATGTCGATTTACTGATACCAAAAGTTTTTATTTGCTTATAATTTTAATCTAGCACTTGTAATTTGATGATACCTATTTTATAATTCTTCAGGATGTTTACAAATTTAATAACAAAAATTAAGTTCAGAGTTTTTACATCATAAAAATATTGGCCTAAAACAACTATATAGCATAAATATATATAGCATAAAACAACTATATTGCTCTGACATCTAATATATATATAAATTATGTAAAGGTCCTGTACATTATGATGATCATTGTCGAATTTGCTTTCGCTTGGGTGACCTTCTCTGCTGTGAGACATGCCCTGCAGTGTTTCATTTGGAATGTGTCGATCCACCTTTGGAAGATGTTCCAACAGAAGACTGGCAGTGTGTTATTTGTAAATCGCATAAGCTATCAGGAGTTGTCGATTGCATTTCCCAAATTGAGAAACAAGGATTACTATGTCGACAGGAGCATCTTGGTTTTGACAGACATGGAAGAAAATATTGGTTTCTGGACAGGAGAATATTTGTGTGAGAAAATATGAAAAACATTCTTATCTTTTATTACTTATTTAGGATGTGATAGTTTGATTTTGTTTCTCATATATAAACTTTTTTTTTGTATCATGAATTTTTGTTATCAGCAGTATACTTCTATGATTATAAAATTTAGCTGATTTTTTGTGGCAAATGTGAAGAAACCTGAACTAACCAAAAAATTAAAATAAATCATTATACCTTGATAATAAAATTGCAAGTACTAGACTAAATATTTGTTATGTTTAAATAGAGGTTATTAGCACTTTAATTAGATCCTATAGGTTTTATTCATTTTGCTAAGATATTCATAAATAAATGTTTATATATAAATACATAAAGTAGTGGAAATCTGAATTATTTTGTATTATGTCTTACATATAAAACCATATCAGAATATTTCACTATTTGGCGCCATAAAATCATAGTTTCAATATAATTATTGCTATTAAAATGTGCATACATATATTTTTTTTGAAGATTAAATTTAACATAAAATAATATTTTTATAATACTTTTCAAATTAGGGAAAGTGAAGATGGAAGTGAAGTTTGGTATTATAGTACTGTGCCCCAACTTGAAGAACTCTTGTCTGTATTGGATAAAAGAGAATTTGAAGTAGCTCTTTGCAGAGAATTGGCTGATTTTAAAGAAGAAATTGTTCGGCAAATGGAACTTACAGAATCACTTACAAATCAGTTGAAAGGGAATAAAAAGTCATATTTTGAAATTGAAAATGGTCAGTTAATTCAATTATAATTTATATATTTCAACTATTACCATATATATATAATCTTTGTGTATCATTGTTTTAGCTAATATTCTAAAATTGCAAAAAGATCGCCAAGAAATTTCTAAAATTGGGGATGAATCATTAGGTACAATTCACTAAAGTCCTTAGCTGCTACTATGGATGTAACAGAAACTCATTTTGTTTGACATCATAGTTTTTGTTTTGTTCATATTTTACCATATTATTTTTTCTTCAATGCCTATGATGATTTTGTTGTTTACATTTTTTTTATTTAATCCTTATTGCACTAGCTCAAATGATAAGTATTTTATATGCATTTCAGTTTTAGTAATTTAATATTTCAATATTAGTTTCTATTGAGATATAATTATATAATATTCTTACTTAATGTATTGCTAAATTATAAAAATATGTTACATCTGTGGTTAATATAGTATAGTATAATATTTTATCACATAATAATTAGACAATTGATTTAATATATCTCACAATTCAGATGACAAGTCTAACTCTACTGAAGTTGAACCAGGAAGCAGTCTTTGTAATGATGTTGATAATTGCACAATGACTCAGATGTCAACGGTAACAACTACCACAGTTACAACTACTACTGGTAATTTGAAATTCAATATCAAAAGTATACTCTAGTTACAAATTTATTAATTATTTTTCTCAATTCATAGTGACTGAAACTACCAGAGTTACTCGTCAGAAATTAATGCAAATTAATAATGGAACTCAATATTTTAAACTTGGTTTGGAAAACTCATACAAGTCGTATGTTAATCAATTTACATCAAATGTAATTGCTCTCAATAAACCACAAAGAAATGAGGATCGAGATAAAAAAAGATATTTATCACATAAGTTTTCTTTAACTCCAGCATCAGAGTTCAAGTGGATTGGCACAATGAATGGTATACTTTAATTTGAATGCAATTATATACATCAAATTAACTTCTAACATGCATGCTATTTTAGGTACACAAACTTACTTGATAAATACTCTTCGCCAAACACTACTTGCCCTTGAAAATTCAATTCAGTCAGCATTTATGCATCCAAATTGGAGTTTGCTGCGCAAGAGTTGGCTAACTGCTGTTGGCGCTTGCACCAAGCCTTCAGATTTTTCTAAAGCTATGATTATTCTACAAGTTTGTTGCTATGCTAAGAAATAATTTATAATTTTATACACAACTTTAATTTTTTTATTTTCTATTTTATTTTTAGGCTTGCATTAAATCTGTTGTTTTTGCTAATGTTTGGCATGATCAACTAGGTCATGTAAAATTACATAGAATTACAGCAGTTGAAAGAGAAGAGAAGAAAAAGTTGGACAAACGAGAAAAACGTGAAAAAGATGATGAAGAAGAACGCAATAAACTCACATATAATTTTGTGAAATACACTTTAGGTTTGAAGCATCAGGTAATGAGATAAAATCATTATTTGCGAATGTTTCAAAACGGTTATGTAAATAGTTTCAAAATTTCTGTTACAGGTGTGGAAACAAAAAGGTGAAGAATACAGAATACATGGAATTTGGGGATGGTTATGGTTATCAAGTGCTAGAAAATTTAAATCAGTCAAGTCAAGTCGTGCATTGTGCTTTGGTCCTCACCAAATAATGTTGAAAATTGAAGATAAAGAAGCAGCTAAAATTTTATGTTTAGATACCAAATCTTATGAATATTTGAAATCAAGAAATACTAGTGAAAATGATCATAATTGTAAGTTATTTTCAAGCAAATTACGTAATATGTTTTATTGTAATGTTTAAACATTTTTATTGCACATTTTAGTACCCGAAGAATTGAAAAATGTAAAATTTTTACCGATATCTGCCTCACGTTTTGAAGAAATAGATGTTTGCAAAGCTTTAACATCACCTGGTAGAGTTTTGTACCCAAAAATAGCGCATGCGAGTAAGTTGGATGATTTTTTGGCAAGGCGTATTCAGTTGAAGGTGAATGAAGAAAAGGCTTGTACTCTCAAAGCTAAAGAAATAGGTGCTGATAATGATGAAAGGACAAATAAAGACAAAAGTGATGTTTCTACAGGCAAAACTGAAATATTAAAAAGCGTTGCAGAGAAGATTCAGAAATTACGAGTTCAATATGCTAATTTAAATCGCTTGGCTAAGCCTTATAAATGTTATTCACCAGGTTGTAATGCAGCTTTAACTGGACAGCACACCTCAGTTGTCTCTAATTGCTATTCTCCGCTGTGCATACAGAAATTAAATTTGCGCAGAGAGCTTCTGCAATTGTTGAGATCAGCGCACAGCTCTGCTAATAATATTAATTCAAAAAAGACTTCAATATTAGAACAAAAGCTATCTGAATCTAAAGTAATTGAAAGCAAAGAAAAAGATCCTGTGAATATTACGAATAATATTTTGAAAGCTTATAGTTCTGCAATTACATATGATACGAGTCTTGTATCATGTTGTGCTGTTAATTCTGTTACTGTTAAAGAAGAATGTATCAACAAAATAGATGAGCATCAAAATGCAAATACTACTAGTTCATTGAAATTAAATGAATCAGAAACAAAAGATCTTAAAGAAAAAGTAAATATTAAAGCTGATATAGATATTACTGATAACTCAGAAAAGATTCCTAGATTATCATTAAATAATATTACCACTGATGATGATATCAAAAATGTTAATCAATCCCATGATGCAAATAATAGCTTTGAATCCACTTTGGATAGTCACGACATGGATACAATGACTCCAGAAGCTATTAATGAAATGATATTAGGTGTTAAAGGAGATAATTTTATAAATAAATCAAATGGTAAAGATGATGAGGCGAGTTGTAAAAACGATAAATCAAAATATTATACTAGAGCTAGACCAGCAAAGCAACTGATCACCACAACTCAAATAACTACAACCACTACTACTGTCACTCAAACAGTACGCATTGTTGATGGAGTCGTTCAAAGCATTGATGGATCATCAAGTCAACATATTCATGATAGATTATCTCATAGTTCTAAGGAAAAAAATTACCTATCTTGCAGTGCCATGTCTGCCAATTCACAATACCATGCACAATTAAACAGACGATTTTGTACCAACAAAACAACCAAACGTGAGGAGGTCAATCCTGAAACTGAATTTGCAGAAGATGGCAGTAAAAGAATATATTCAGCTATTAACACAGCTGGAAAAATTTATTTAAAGAACAATAATGGTATGAATGGTAAAAAGAAGAAAACACAACACATTAAGTATCCAGTTGTAGCTTCATTTCGTACTAGGAATAAACATAAGACCATAATGGTATTACCGCAACACGAATTAAAAACTTTAGCTAGACATGCTGGTAGATTGCCTGTAAATGGTTACCACCACTTAGCAAAGGTGAGTACATTTTTTTCACAGCTCTTTAATTTTCTAGCTAAACCTTGTTATCATTGTGCTCTAATCTGTCGCAGCTTATTTTTTTTGGTGAAATAAGAAAATCAGGGATCTCACTTGTAAATTATATTATGTTTTTTTCCTCAAATATATTGTGTTAATCTCATAAAATATATTATGTTTAAATTCATAAAGCAAACTTGACATTTCATAATGAAATGAGGAGCATTTTTATTTTATTTATGTTCAGAAAAATCAATTACAATACAGCAATATTTGTTAATTTTACCTTTATGATTCTATCATTGTTGTGTTAAAATGTCAGTATTTTGTTTTTAGTATTAAAAAATATTTATATGTTGCTAAATTTACTTACACCGTTTATTTTATTGAGCTTGATTTTGAAAATACATTTCTGTAATAGGCTTAATTATAACAGGAGTCATTGTTAATATTTATGACATTAGTGTTCCTTGTCTATGATTATGCAAATTCCATGAAAATGAATTTATGGGGGAAGACTGCTTTAGAGGCTTAAAAAAAACGATTTTTTTCTGTTGCAAAAATGTCTTCCAATTTTTTTTATTTTTTATTTTATCTGATTGGCGTGAAAGATAGGAAAAAAACTAAACGTCCTATCGAAACAAAACAAAATTGATTGTATTAAGATTAAATTCTCTTCTAGTTGATCCTACAAAACCTTAAAAAAAAAGTTATAATTAACCCACTTTTTAAACAATCTAAAGTGAGATTTAGTATCAAAATTATATTATTTATATCATATTATGTTATTAAAATAATGGAGTTACACTTTGAAAAGAGAATTGTCTCTAATCTAAGTAAATACTACAGAATACAATGTTATATAACATTCTTCAAAAGTGATTTATATTTGAATAGCCAAACACAGCAGTGTGGCCATACCCTTGCTCAAGGCCTCTTTTTAAAACATGCTGGTTGTACCGTACAGTTCATTTACGGTCATTGGCAGCAGTTGCGTTGCAACTGCGTATTGTGTGGACTTGCTTGAGATGGGATGACATGGCGGTTAAACCATCTAATAATGATGGAAAACATCAGGTAACAACAGAAACTGAGATCATGTCTTTAGAATTATTGAAACATAGGCACGTGGGAAAATTTATGGAGAAAACACAGTATCTTAGAAGACGTGTTGTTATACCACTTGAATTACCCAAAACAATTAGAGGTAATATTGCGTTGAAAATAAAATTTATGTATTATGAAACTATTTCTTATCAATTTTTTTTTTTTTTTTTTTTGTAGAAGTTACTTCAATAAGAAGTGGTCTTCGAAAACGTAAAAGAGCTGAATCTCCACAGCATACAGAACCACAGGTTACAGAAGAATGGGTAGATGAAGATAAACTGGAACTTTGGGAAATTAAACAATATGGTGACAAGTAAGTGTATCACTATTTTATATTATATTATATATATATATATATATATATATATATATATATATAAAATATAATATAATATGATAGCAATCAATTTAAAGTATTTAAAGGATGAAATATTATTGACAATTCTTATCATATGCTTGCCTCTAATACTTTTGAAAAAATTCAGAATAATTAATTCTGGTATTTATGTCTGATTAAAAAAAGATATATATGATTTAAAAAATTATAACATTGCCACTCTTCAAAATTTTGTATCTTTATTTTATATGCATTGTTTATGTACATGTACTTACACTATGAGATATGCATGCAAGTTTTAATACAGAAACCGCTATGCTTTTTGCCTGTCATTGCTTGTACTTTCAACACAATACAATAGTACAATATTACCTTAGATTTTTTTACCCAAAATAGTTGCTCCAATAATGTCGCCTATAATTTTTATGATTCATATTCAAATCTTGTGTTGACACCCCCTAAGGCGTGCGCGTATTTTTCGCAGGCGTAGCATTCAAAGTAGGATCGGCCCTGATTATTACTTAATTTCATATTTTCAGTGAATTAATTTGTCAAATACTGCTCATATGTGTATCATTCAATCCATACATATACTGTATCATATATTATTTTGATTTCTGGTACATCTCATCTGCTTTTCTTATTCATTATCATGAATTTATTATACATATTCCAATATTGTCTAGACTTATAAGTAAATTGAAATTTTTGGCAGATGACAGTTTTTATTTGTTTTCAATGCCAAACAATGTCTCAAATATTATCAATTTGAAGTAATTTGCAGCCCAATTGTCCAATTAAGAGAAGGATAATGATATTGCAATTATATTTTAAATCTATGACCACATGGTTACAAAATCAAAAATAGTATATTTAATATTTACACAAGGAAATAACACATAACAAATAACTGGAAATGTAGGAAGCTATTTGTAATAGATGAAAGAAAGAAATAAAAAAAGCAGGAATTGTATATGTATATGGTATATGTATATTAAAATATGTGTGTTTTTAAATTATTTTAGATTGGACAAAGCGAATATTTTGCCTGTCACTCGTACTGCTACAGGTAAGTTGCCTCCTGTCAGAAGTGCACATGATCCTTCACCTACTACTGGAGGAAAGCGACTTGTTGAAAGTGTCAGCGGTAAAGCAACTCCTGAAGAAATCAAAGAGAAAATGGAACAACAATTAAGAATGCAGAGAGCAGCACATCAACAAAAAAGAGCTCTGGAACTAAAGAGCATTCAGAAAGCTCCTTCAGCAGTTCCAGGTAAGTTAACAAATTATAAAACTATTTAATTTCTCTTATAAACAAATTACTTGTATAATCATATTACTAACACATGAATAAATTTCTTATAGACAAATATAATCATAAAAAAACTGCTAAAATTATTTAACTTAAATTTAATTTTCAACTTTTAAAATTGGGAAATTTTGATTTTATTATGTTGTTTTGCAATTAAACTCTTGTATGTTTTATTTATATAATAATTTCAATGTATTTCTACATTGAAAATTACATACATCCAAAAATTATTATTAAAGATCCAAATACAACTAATTGATTACATTTTTCTAATTTATTTTTAAATTGTTCACTATATTCATATTTAGACATATCCATAAATACCTCTGAAATATGTTCAATTTGATATTTATGTTTCATTGATTTTTACAGTTTCAAATACGGAAAATGCTGTTAGAATAGTCAAGAAAGGTCTTGCAAATAGTAAAAGTACTTTGACGTCATTGTTAACCAGTAACAATACTCCTTCACCACCTCCTGCAAAGGTTCCTATTGGTACTAGAAGGATAATCATGACCAAAGGAGGTGTCATAACAAGTAAATTATATTAAGCAGTATTATATTGTTATAAATTCACAAAAATAGATATTTTTATTACTTCAATAATATACATTGGACATTGTTTTAAGGTCCTACAGTGAATAAGGCTGGCTCAACAGAAAATCCACAAAAAGTACAAATAATTCGTGGACCTGATGGCAAAGTGCAAGTTCGTGGATTGATGCCTGGACAGCAAATAGTACAAATGCCCGATGGAAAGCTTCATGTCTTAAGTAGCAATCAACAAATTCGAAGTAAGTTTTTTTTTATAAGATTGAGTTTAAAAAATTTGTTTCTAAATATACAGTATAGAACTAAAGTAATAGAAATATATATATATTTTATACAAGTTTTTAACATTTATATTAGAAAAATACACAAAAAAACTGTGTATGCTACTGCAAGCCATTTTTGTGAGCTAATTAGTCCGGTCAATTTACGCATTCAAGATTACAATAATTTATAATGGGCGGTAACTTGGTAAAATTACTTAATAAAATTATAAAAGAGAAGTCCTCATCAAGTTCTGGTGTGAGCTAAAAAATTGTCACAAGGTCAAAGGTAAAAAAATGAATTATTTGCGATTTTCAGCTGGATGATCAGTCAAAATCACCTGACACAAGAGTGTATAGTATAAAATTATTGATGAAAAATTATCAATACCTTTTTTCCTCGGAGTCACCGTTTTAAAGATATATTACATTGAAAAGTACGTTTAAACGCCACCTACAAGGTAGTGTACTTAACGCGTTTTTTTTTTTGTGTTTGCCCCAGTAGGCCCATTTCACAGGTGTTGTGATTTTGTTTGTTTCGGAACTATTGCAAAATAATATTTGTGAATTTGTGTTGGTAAAAATAAAGGAGGTACTCATAAAAAAGCAGTTAAATTTATTTATAGTAGTTATAATTTTCTTATTGTCGTTCTTATTGTTCTTTTTTTTCTGTTTCTTCTTCTTGTTCACTTTGAGTATAAGTAAATTGTCCCAATAGCAATTCCTCGTTGGTATCATAGCAGTCCTCTAAAGTTGCCTACTCAACATTAGAACAGGTTATATTAGAACACGATTGGCAATGACAATGCATACACACCAGGAAACAAATGAGTGCAACTTTTTTGCAGCCACATTTAGCATTACATCTTCTTTTGCAGTTGCAAAATATTATGTTAAGAAGTTTCTCTGTGGCTGGTGGAAATTATGTTTGCACTGGTTCCAATGCATTGTCGACCAACTTCAAACCCCAGTATTTTGGGTCCAGCTGATTACCAAGCCACACTTAAACTTGGTAATATACCCGACTTGGTAAGATGTTGATGAGCAGCTACTGAGGTTGGAGGAAGACAAGTTGACTAATTTCCCTTCTTTTTATTGCGAGTATTTTGAACGAAACACGCATATCGAAACTTATCTAAGCAAGTTGTTAGGAGCTCTGTACATAGCCAGAACAACAAATACCGAAACGTCTGTATTTATATATATCTACCATTTACCATTTACCTGAAAATCGTGAAAAAGTCATTTTTTGAGGAACAATGAGGACTTCTAAGATTGCTTTTATAATTGTATTTTAAGCAATTTTACCAAGTTAGGATTCATTATGAATTCTTGTAACCTTCACCCTGATTTTAGATTTAAATTGACCGGGCTATACATTAATGATAAAACATGATAAACCTAGTCTTTATTAACTTCTCGAAAGATAAATGCATGTTTTCAGTGTTTGAATAGAGATGGATTATTATGTTGAATTAATATTTTCTGGGTATTTGAATTTAAGTTTTGCTTTGTTGCAGCTCTGAGAAAATTTTCAAAGCCATTTGCTTTTATTAGTTTTGATAATCATTGATCAACACACTTTTTTAAATCAATAGTTTAAATTTTATTATGTTTACACAAAATCTCTAAACTGATTTTAAGTATTCAAAATGTGTATTGATTTGTTTATTATTTTTCTTGTAAACCGATTTTAGATATTCTGAATTTATTCAGGATATATATTTTAATTTGCATACTTTTTAGATTTGTGGAAATATCATTAACCCACCCCTTAACTTACCATGACGAGCAGAGCCCGCGTACGACGGCTAGGCCAAATGTAAATATTAAGGGCATAGCCCACGTACAACAATCGGGCCAGAATATTACGCATTATGGGTTTCGCCCAGTACGCCATTCGCAACTATTACAAAATATTTATTTATACGAAACTATAAGACACAAAATGATTTTTATTTTTGTGATAAACTGTACACTGGGTAAGAAAATAGTCAAGAACAATGCACTGGCTTGAACAACTTTGACCTAACATTCTTGAAAATAAATCGTAAGTGAAGGGGTTAAACAGTTTTTTCATATCTAATATTTTTGTCCGTGTTCTATTACAAAGTATGTGATTGCTTACGTTTTCTTTTACTTTGATATACTGTTAATGGGAATTATTTGTCCAAAACCGTTCTGTTAAAATTTATCTGTTGAAAACTTCAGCAATTTTGTTAATGCAAGAACTATTTGCTAGTTTTTAATTCTTTCTTTAAAAAAAAAAACGATTTTTAATTAAGATACAATTAATAAAAAGTTCATGTTTGCCTAGTTTTATTGCCAAAATATTTTGATAGTATTAATCTGTGTCTGAAATTGAAAGTCCACAAGCTTATTCATTATGATTTTTTATCTCAGACTCTCCAGGAAATTCAACGCCAAATTCTCCAAAGCCTGTGCTACGAACAGTAGTGAGACCGCAAACTGCAGGCAATGCAAACCCAGCAAATAAAACCATTAAGCCTGGATCTGCTATTGTAATTCGACAACAAAATGCTAATTTATCACTACCTTCTAAAACACAAAATCCAACATCAAAGACAGTTACAAAGTTGATTCAACCCCAGATTGTTCCTGGCAATTCACAACAAATTATACAAACTCCTAGTGGGCAGAAGATTGTAGTTGGTAAAAATATAATCCCGGGACAAAAATTTGTTGTGAGCCAAAACCCACAGGTGATTGGTACGCAACAGCAACAAATAGTTCTGAGTGGTCAAAAATTAGTTACTGTAAATGCTAGTGGCTCACAGATAATACAAACACCATCTGGTCAACAATTAGTTGCTGTTGCGGGGCAACCAGTGGTTGGTGGTACCAGATTGTTGCAAGCTGGAACTCAACAGATAGTTGTTAGTGGAAATTCTGTTGTATCCAATCAGGTAACAAAACTAAAACTAACTCTTAGATTAGCATAACGAGTTTATTTATTTTATATTTATTTCAGGTTATACAGCAAAATCCAACTCGTTTGATTTCTGGATCACAACAGATAGTTGTTAGTAATCCAAATCTCGTTCAGCAATTGCAACTAGGTAAAGTTCAAATTGCTACCATAAATGGACAACAAGTTTTGATAAGAAGTACTGGAAATAATCAAGCGCAAATAGTTGCACAATTATCTTCACCAGGGCAATTAAATCAAGGAAGTTCAAACAATCTTCAAGCTATTCAATCTAGTGCAAACAGTTTGCAGACTGTAAAGTCTGTTTCTAGCTCAAATATGTCTCAAGAAAGTGGCAGTACATCTGATAGCAGTCCAGATGTTACAAATATATCCGCAAATAAACAATCCCAAGTGTTAGATCCTCAACAAGTTGCAGCCCATACTCCGCAGACAGTAGTTAGTGGACAACCCACACAAAACACATTGCCTGCAGCTGTTGCACCCATCCAAAATAACATTCAGCACCCAGAGAATGCTAAAACTAATTCTAATTCACAAGGTCAATCTATTACTGATAAACAAATGACAATGGAACAATCACTCTTGATTGGCCAACCTCCTGGTACAGTTATTAAGTGTGTCACGGCGCAAGTTATAAATACACCTCAGGGACCAAGAATAGTATTGCAAGGTCTTCAAGGCACCGAATTTACGGCTCAACAATTAAGTACAGTTCAACAGCAAGTAAAGCAACAACTGTTAAAGGGTTAGTATCATATAACTAATTTAATTGTAGAATTAAAAGATAGCTTATATTTACCTCATTTGTTTATAATTATATTATAGCACAAGAAACAACTGGTAAGCAAGGTGTTCTTGGTCCAACCAAAATATACCTTGCTGTCCAACCACCACTTAGCGCACAACAAAAATTACCCCCTCTTGCTCCTGTACAGGATTCTTGTCCAGAACCTCAGGTTTGAGTACTAGCATATTATTAAATATATGTATATGCATTTTAACACTGAAATCAGCAAATATTAAAAATAATAATAATATTCTATTGTTTATACAAACCTGCTATAGAGCCATTTTTGTTTTAACTCTTGTTAACAGTAAACAAAAAAATTATAGGTTGAAAATAGCAGTCAGTCATCCATAGCAAAAAAAACACTTGTCAATGGCCAAACACCATTTGAAGTTCAACAACAAATTAATCAAACCCTGGAAAACATAAAACAGGAAATGGATCATGAAAAAGTTAAAGAGATAGAGAAACTAGTTCCTGGTCAGGCTTTTCCTGAAGGGGCAGACAAAAATTCTTTTATATTAACTCCTGACTATATACAACAAAGTAAGTAGTTTTGTTCTAAAATGTTTCCTTTTTTATTAAATTGTATTGATAAATATATATTAAATAAATTTATTATTTAGCTATTAAAAATGCTTTAAAACAAGAAAATTTGAACCCAGAAATTGAAGAAAAACTTCTTCAATTACAAAGATATCAAGAGAAACAAATGAAACATGAACCAGGCATAGTAGATTCCCCTGTGAGTCCAACTAATGTTTCTAAAACATCTTTGAGAAAACGTCCCCTCAGTTCTTCTTCTAAATCTATAGATGAAGATTGGATTGAAACAATTCCACGTAAAAGGCCTCCTAGAAATAATAATTCACAAGGGGCAGATAGGAGAGCTAAGTATGTTAATTTGCCTTTTTAAGGTGCACTTTTTCCACACCTTGTTTTATATACTACTAATAACTTTTACTAACAAGATGTTTGAAAGATTCATTAGCTTTTCCTTTCAATCCTTTTCCAAAATATTTAGTATGGGAAGAATTCTAACATAAACTGTTTTTTTAAATTTCATTTAAAATTTTCATATGTACGATTTTATTTTGAATTTGATAATGTAACATTTATGGATGTGTTTCAAAACCTGATCATATCTCAAGATCTATTTGCTTACTTGTATTTTTTATTAGCAATGTAAATCTAATGTTTGCATTAATGTATTTGTTATAATGTAACATATTTTGCATGTAAATGATTTATTAGATAAGCAAAAACAGTTTTTTAATTTGCTTTTTTAAATGCTTGTATTTTATTTTTAAATAGTCATAAGTTTTTTAAACCAGCATGAAATAATTTATTTGCTGTGGACTGGTTAATTTATGAATTTTCACAAATCACTTTTTTAAATGACATTCTGCATGAATTTAGAAAATGGTTCAAAAGTTTAATATATTTTATAACCACCTAAACTACTAATCTTAACACAAATGTTTTTGTAAAGTGTGGTGTGATTTTTATGACATACTGTTTGTTTTATGGTAACATACTTTGTCATGCTGATATTTAGATCAAATAACTAGTAAATCAATGATAAGTGATAGTGATCAACAAATATATCACTATATGTTATTATTTGAAAAACTAATTTATCAATGTTCATATGATTTTCAATTTTAATTTGTATGACTTAACTGGAAACTGTTTTTATACATAGCCTAAGAGAGATCATTTATTACGCTCTTAGAAATGTATGTATCTGTGTGTTGAATTGTTTCCAATCTAATAATGTAGTGTTTGCTGCTGGATTTTTTATGATTTTTTTTTATTTAACAAATGAGGTTGTGGAAATTCTGTTTCTGTTACTCATACTTTGTGACACCATTATTAACCGTACTGTATCATGCTTGTTTAGTATCTAACAAAATAATGTATTTTTTGTACTTAACAAAAAAATCACTGATTCTACTTCAAGGTGTAGAAAAATAACTTTATAATTTGAGAAGTGTTGAAATATTTGACAATAAGCAATATGCAAAAATATTTTGTTTGAGGCTCAAAGATAGGTTGAGTAGCTGGTTCTCACATTTAAAAAACATATTTATTCATCTGCTTAATTCATTTGCTTTTGTATTATTATCATAAATAAATATATATTTTTATTGTATGTATTGTTTATAAATGCATACATACGTGCATGATATATATATACACATATATTTTCTGCTTTTTTTTCATTTATGAAAACACCTTTCAACATAAATTAATAGTATCTTCCGATAACTAAAATTGGACTTCTGACCTGATGAATATAGTAAACCTGTACTAAACTATTTATACATGGACACAATTATACACATTATATAATGTGTATGTATATTTATGTATGTGTGTATGTGAACATATCCACCTTGATTATTACCATATTAATATAATGATTCAAAAATGCACACCTTTCAGTGTATATATATATATATATATATATATATATATATATATATATATATATACAGATTAAAACATATGCACACATGTATATATGTACATACATTCAAATGTATGTACAAATGTTATAATCTGTAATATTATTATTTGGTGTCTTGTCCGAAAGTAGTTTCATATAAACTGAAAAACGTTTCATTACCATTTTTAAATCCATTGTGCCTGGTTGACTGCTTTCTTTTGATACTTCATCCATTTTATCTTCTTCAGGACTATATCTCATAAATAATTCTTTTATTGAGTTAACTACTTTGGTACGACGTCTAACGTCGCGTGCATATAACAGCAGTCCACTAAATGCGATGCCCGGCTGTGTGACGCATTCTGGTATCGTCGAGTATACTCGTCGCTCGTATCTTTAAACTCGTACATAATATTCGTACTTGTACTCATGCTCATACATAATAATTATTTATTTTTTTATTTGACTATTTTGCTGCAAATACACACACACACACACACATGTATATATATATATATGTGTGTGTGTGTGTCTTTGCAGCTAAATAGTCAAACTAAAAAACACTACGATTCCACACGGTATGTGTGTCATCATTCAGCATGTTCAATAGAATTGAAACTAGGAAAAAAAACGCGACAAAAAATTTTTAAGGCATTGTTTTATGAATACAAATCAATAAAATAAAATAATGAACTAGAAGTTAAACAATAAAATTATGACATCCATATTTTTTTACTTTTTTCTCAAAATTCATGTCACGTGGCTTTCTATATAAATTTATTAAAATTAGGAAATCCATTTTTTTTACTTTGTTCTCAAAATTTGTCAGTTTATTATTTTATTTTATTTGTTCGATTTTTAATAGAACGATTTTTATGAAACTATGTCTTGAAAATTGTTTTTCTTTCCTGGTTTGAATTTTGGTAGACATGCCGAATGATGACACACACAGTGTCGAAACGTACATAATGAATAGTTAATTACTTTTTGCTTTTTGAGACTATTGGGCTGCAAATAAACATTTCAAGAATATGTTTTAACGTCAAACAAAAAAATCTAATGTGATATATATAAATATATATCTATATTATATATATATATATATATATATATATATATATATATAATATATATATATATATCACTCATGCTTCTCATTCTATCAGCAATGTAACCTAATATCCTATAATAATAATACCATTTATCCATATATAGATGAAAAATTTTAATTTAAATTGAAAATGTATCATTGCGGTATTGCAGTTTGATGGCAATGAAAACTAACATTAAATTTTACTAAAGTTGCAGTTTAACTTAACTCATGAGCAGAAGATCGCTACATATGCAATCACATTCACATTTTTCTTTTCGTTTATCTTTTTAACTTATCTAACATTGCCGGTTTGAATGTGTATGCTAGTATATGTACATATGTATATTATTATATGTATATATGTATATTATGTGAGATAGCTCTGTATGAAATTTCTTATTGATCGTTATTTATTAAAAATTCATATTTGTGATACGTATAATTTTTGAGTGGTATGCTTTATAATTTACTTTTATTTGTAATTGTTTTATTTACTGAATTTGAGTATTTTTAATTCTTGTTTAAATTCTCTAGTTTTTCTTTAAAAGGCTTTGTGTAAAGTATGCAAATTATTTTTAATGTAAATAATACAACATTTGGTGTTATATTGGAAATATAATTAGAGTATAATTATAGTATAGTTTAAAAGCCAATTTCAGTTGGTTTCCTTTTAACCTTTTATAGTGTTGGAATTTACACAAAAATATGTCATAAAACATTTTATCCATTCATTTTAGTTTTTACTAATGTTTGCAATTTTATGATTATAACTCACATATCATTTTTTCAGTTTGTAATGAAGTTTACATTTGCATTTAAAATGCTAATTTAAATACTAGACAATATGTCAAAACAAAATTGTTTGAAGTTTTGTCATTGTCATTTTGTTTCATTTGTTTTTAACTGAAATTAAATTAAATTAAACAATTAGGCCAGAAACACCAGACATAGTACCCAAACAAATAAATATGCCTGGGAAGACAGTGGTCAGGCGCCTTACAGGACCTGCTGGCCCAATTAAAGATAGTCAAGAAGAAAAAAGAAAGAATCACATCCAAAGTAAACTCCAAATATTATTATTTAGACATAAAGAATTGCTTAAAAAGGACATATTAAAAAAGAGAGCCTTACTAGAGAAGGAATTGCAAATTGAAATACAGGTAATTTTTATTTTACTTTATCTATGCTTATGATATGTGTGCATACTGAATTTTTATTATTATTTATTGAATTATAAATTATTATTGATATTATGAGAATGAATTAAATATAACAATTAATATTTGTATACTTTACAGAGAGATCTATCTAATGAGCTGGCTCTGAGAACTAAAGCTGAGCGCTCTAAACAGGATGAGGTGAGAACTGGCAGTGGAAAGAGAAAGAGCACTGCAACTACCCCAACACCTTTGATATCTCAAGCTGGCAGCAAATCAAATTCACGTGTTAGAAAACAAAGCCAAAGATCTTCAACAACACCTCCTGGTTTAATGTCAAATCGTGGCTCCAATAAAAAGGAGAAACTGTACTGCGTGTGCAGAACTCCATATGATGATACAAAGTATGCCATAATTTTTTTTTTCTGTTTATTTCTTTTTTTTTTTAACTTGTATAGTAATATATGCATATACATATTATTATTATTATTTTTATTGGGTTCTGCATAAGGATATTGCTGGCCTTATTTAGATGGCTCAGGGGGCGGAAGCGGCCCGCATGCCATATTTTTAACACGGCCAATGTATATGCACACATAATTACATATATAATTTTGATGTATTATAGATTCTATGTGGGATGCGATCTTTGCAATAACTGGTTTCATGGAGACTGTGTTGGAATCAATGAAGAGCTCAGCAAGAGTTTATCTGAGTTTGTGTGTACTGAATGTCGACATGCTAGAGATACCAAGGAATTATATTGTTTATGCAGACAACCTTATGATGAATCACAGTATGTATTGCTCACTACTAATGACAACATTTCCAACAAAACTTTTATGTAACAATTATTTATTTAAGGTTTTATATATGCTGTGACAAATGTCAAGATTGGTTCCATGGACGATGCGTTGGTGTATTACAGTCAGAAGCAGATAATATTGATGAATACATTTGCCCAAAATGTCAACGGAATAATTCTTTTAATTTTGCAACTCTGAGGGATCTTACACAAAGAGATTATGAGGGTCTCAAGAAGCTGATAAAGCAAATACAAGTAATATATAATCAACTTATTTAAATGTCAATTATTATGTTAGATAAGAAATTAAATGTTTTACTGTCTCAAACAGATGCACAAAAGTGCATGGCCGTTTATGGAACCTGTTGACCCTCATGAAGCTCCGGACTATTACAAAGTCATCAAGGAACCTATGGGTAAGATATTTCACTAATAGCTTTATTTTAGTACTACGTTTTTTATATATTTTTATTAATAATAAATTCTGTTATATACAGATTTGCAAAAAATTGAGCAGAAGATTAACGAGCAAAGGTATAACAAACTGAGCGAGTTTATTGGAGATATGACTAAGATCTTTGACAATTGTCGCTATTATAATCCAAAAGAGTCTCCATTTTATCGATGTGCTCAAGGTTTAGAAAGTTTTTTTGTGCAAAAAATTAAGTTTTTAAGGGAAAGATTATTTGAAACAAATAAGTGACTCAATAACTGATTGTAGATTATACAATTTTATCATAGTGTTATTTAAAGTGTGGAAATATAGCTGCGTAAATAGTTTATATATTTTTTGTGCATTACATTCGTGCATTATTTTTTAATTGTATAATTAATTTCATATTATGTTAAAATATATTTTAGTTACATAGATATAGTATTGTAATTATTTAAAATGATTATTTTGTTTGATGATAGAAAGCTAGATATAAGATTCAAAATGTAGAGATGTAAATACATATATATATATATATACTTGTTGTAAGTTATGTATCATTATAACTGAGGTTTATTTTCTTCATTCTATCTATTTTAAATAAATATAGAAGCTTGTTTGTTTATGAGCCTTATAAATTGTAAAACAGAATCATATTGAAGTTTGTATATAACACATTGTGTGAGTGTAATATAGCTTTTATATATATATATCAAGGGGATTACTTTATAGTGCTTATGAAATGTTACATTTTAAATGTACAGAATGAACTAATTGTATATATTTTAATCTATTTACTACATTTATATTTTATTAAATTAATTAAAAATTGATTTAAATATGTAGATGACTGCTATAGCCCATATATATTTAAAATTTTAAAATTCAGTTTTCTATCAATCCATAATGTTCGGATTGTAATTAATCGCTGGTTATATTGCTACTTTTTATGAAAATGTGTTTAATATATATTCTTAAAAATCTTGTTTGTATAATCTGGATTATTTAATGAAATGGAAAGCATATTTTGCTATCAATGGAAAAATGTTAATTTGTTGGTGTACAGCATTTTAGTTGTCATTGGATAAGTGCTTTAATATTATATGTAAATTTATTTTTTATGGACTCCCAATAAATCTATTAGAAAATATGTTAAAGTTATTACTTATATTACGATCGCCATAATGTATACAGTAAAAACGGTTTTTCAGAACCGGACCAAAAATGCGTACACGGGATAGATGAAATAACGTACCCTTAACTATAACAATTAGGTATTATATTCTAATTTTGGTATATGTAGGTATCATTATTCATTTATAAATTATATTATTTATGTAGTGACATTATAATTAATAAGCAGCTGTAATTTCGTAGACGTTGCGCGCGAAGTTGAGTTGTTTGCGAATTGGTTAGCGAACGCATGATTAGCCTATGTGCGATCCCCGCAATCAAACATGGTGGATGTTCAGTGTTTGTCTGGGGATGCTTTGCTGGGGACATTGTGAAAATTGATGGTATTATGGACAAAAAACAGTCTTCCACAACATTGTTCAACGGCACGCTTTTCCGTGTGGGAAGAGAATAGTCGCTCGCGGATTCGTTTTCCAGCAAGATAATGATCTTAAGCACCCTTCTAAATTTTGTCGGGATTACATAGCAGCCTAAGAAAAGCAGAAAGAATTCAAATATATGGAATGGGCTCCTCAGTCGCCGGATACGAGTACGAGTTGGACAGACGAGTGAGAAAATTGCAAACAACTAATACAAAACAGCTTTGGACGTCCCTACAAAATCGCTGGAATGAAATAACGACGGAATCAATATGCGCTGCTGTTATTCGAGCAAAAGACGGATATTTCAAAAAATCAAAAATGTAGAGAAATATTTGCGGGTTTCTTTGTGAGTTGACATATTTTGTATAAACAGTGATTACATTTTCATAAATATTGATACTAAAAAATGAACGAAGAAAACCATGGTTTCTTGTACATTTCAACAGGATTGTGAAGTGGACCCACACTTTTGACCAGTAGTGTGAATTTTCTGACCCAGCAGAATTGGCACTAGCCACGATGGTCAGTCTTTATTTACTTGCTTTACCATCATTACAAGTTTCCTTCTTGAAAACAATTTAACTGCCATTAATTATTAAAAATTAGATTATTAAAAGATTAGAGATTATTAGATTATTAAAAGTTAGAAATGTCTCAGTTCGGAAAGTTGATTTCTCAGTGATCTGGCGATAAAACGATTCATCCAGCGATTTCAATTTTACGCGCTTTCTCGCATATTATGGGGTCACTTATGGCCAGTTTCAAAACTCACGCTTGATGAAACTAGTAGCGTGTTTTGGCGGAGCCTCGTATAAAATCTTGTTCGGGGTTTTCTTCTCATTTTTTCTTTCATATTTTATAAGTCAACGTTTCGTATGCCTGTAATTATTTCAGGGGCTTGCGTAGACCATTAACCGTGTTAAGTTTGATTTTAAACGCTAAACAAGTTTTTTAAAACATTTAATTGCGAAGGGCAGGCCAAAAATTCCGCAAAATTGTAGCAATATAATTACAGTTTGGGATTGAATTCTCTATTTTTTTTATATTTCATGTCAAATTATCGAGTCCTAATAAATAAAATAAGCAAGCTAAAGTCAGCAGTAATTGTTTCGAAATCTTTTTTTTGTTCGGGGTTGTCTTGAATGTTGGAAAAGGTTCTTATAAATATATTTGAATAATCAGATCTTTCTTGTCAAAAAGAAACAATACAATATGACTGTGAAAGTTTGCAAAATCGGATAACGGTTTGAAAAAGTCTTGTGCATAATACAGTTGTAGATTAAATTGAATAATTAAGACAATTGAAACTGTGCATGGATTAACGATAAGAAATAAATCCAGAAGCTGTAACGGGAAGTACGAGATATCTCTGTAAAGTAACATGAATAAGATTAGTTCTTATAATAGAATTAGAAGCCTACTTCTAATCTTTACCTTTACAGGTTGTTTATTTATAACTCTAGTTTTTAAGTTCCTAAACAAGAAGTTTATTCGCTAGAAAATCTGGCTCACTAATTTTAGGTTTTTTAAACGATTCAAGTCATTGTTAATATCGATATTAACAATGACTTGAATCGTTTAAAAAATCTAAAATTAGTGAGCCAGATTTTCTAGCAAACCAACTTCTTGTTTAGGAACTTAAAAACTAGAGTGGAGTGAGATGAGAGAACTGGAGAATAAAATTGGAAAAAGTATGAAAAGTGTGTATATGTGAGTCGAAGTTTGACTTTTTGTTTTAATAACGGTTGCACCGATTTCAAAAATTTAAAAGCCATTGGATAAAACTCGATAAGGACTCGCGATGATTGAATAGTTAATAGCCATTTTTTTTAATAGTTAGAAGAAAAGTGCAAATTTTTTCGTCCACATTGTAGACAAGCTCTAAAACGGTTTCAAATTTTTTAAATCTATTAGTCGGGGATCGTGCTAATTATAGTTTTTAGTAAAGATCAGCCTGGCCGTTTTTTCATAGTTAATTGTGAAATTTTTTATCTGAAAGTTCTGTTCTAAGGCAAAATGCCAATTACGCTTACGTTTAAGCTTTGGATAAAACGGTTGATCTCATGATAAAAAGTGCAGTGTGCCGTTATTCGTTTACATTTAAAATTTAGCAGGAAGAGAAATATGGATCGCGCCAGTAACAAAATTATTCTAAATGCTTGTGTTACGAAGTTTATTATCACAAGATTACAGTTCAAAGGGCAACCGAGATTGTCTATGTAGCGATGAAACAGTCTGCATATTTGTCTTGTTTTAGAATCCGATGACGCATTTGAACTCCCCATATTCGACGAATACATTCACATTGTGATTTGTAAAATTCATTAAATATATATTTATATATATATATATATATATATATAATGTGTTTATCTTTGATTTATGATTTACGCGTATGATTTAAATTTATTTCACGAGAAAAAAATATTTCAAAATATCTAATTACAAATTAAACATTTAATATCAGGATAAACACAAAAAATATTTTGAATTAATCGTTTAAAATCGCGTCAGAATTGCAAATTGTTATTAAAATTAGTTAACTAAAAATAGTCTAATGTCCAATAATATATTGATGCGTCTAGCGTCGTCGACGTCATTGCGCTCCATTTAACATCATATGGTCAAGGGTTAAAAGTTTCTTGTTTGCAAAAATTTTTTTTGTTAATTTTGAAATATCATTTTTCTTGCTTAAATAATAATGGTCAGATATTTATAGGTAAACTATATCAATTCCTATATTTAAGAAACGGAATGTGTTTGATAAGGAATACCCTTGGCGTTTTTGTTATTATTCTCGAAATTTCTTGATGTCTTTGACCCTTGGCGACTAGATTAAAATTCTTTAGATATGTTTTTTACTTCCTTAATAAATTGATTTTGAGCCATCTTTCTATTAGTGTACAATGTTGAATTAGTTGTATTAGTCGAATAATTTTAAATTCTATATTGATATAGAGGCTTTTTATGTAATATTAAAATCGTTATCAACTTATATCAATTTCAACTGCGCAATTATATAATATTAAAACATACAATTATATATAATAAGTATTTGATATAAGTGATCAAAAATATTAAAAGGCTAATATGTGGTTATTCTAGTTGCTGCACAATTTTCCGAAACTAATGTTCAAATAAATCCTATTTATTTAAAATATTTGAAAGTGCTTGAATAAAAATTTTACGGACAAATTTTGAAAAACGGAAAATTTATTTAGGCAAGAATTTGCAGCAACCATTTTTTTTAAATCAGTAATGGAAAAGAGTAGCAATTTATAAATTTAAAATTGTTATAGTTTTTATATTTTTTAATTTTTATATTTTAATTAGATGTATTAAAATTGACAATAATAGTATTTAAAATATAGTTATATTGTCATATGAAACTGCCAGAAATTTGAAAATGTATGCGCTAAAACGGAACTCATTCATTCATTGATAACCTAATATTCACAGGCACTATACGTAAACCGATCACATATACATTATATATATATATATATATATATATATATATATATATATAATATTAAATATTTATTTGGAACTGTTAAGTGTGTAAGCTATAAGTGTTTATAAATCATTAACAGCATCTGATTATTGCAGTTGGTTCGCAGAGTGATTAATTGTGGAAAACATTGAATTCATAATTTTGATAGTTGAGTGATTAAAAATTCTTAAAAATAAGATAAAATTTATAAAAGTTTAGTGTTACTAGTGATCCAACAAATAAACTTAAAAAAATGTTAAAAAACGGAACAGGGGTATTTCTTCAAACGTTTCTCTATTTAATACAAAATCCAGGAGATTATCCGATGGAAAGTAATTCATTATATGACACGAGGATGGATAATGGTATGCCCGACCTATTTTTGGAATAAATTTTTAATCTGTAGAGAGAAAGGTGCACGTGAAAATATGAAATTTAGATAGTTACATAGTTTTAGATATAAATTGAACGTGATTTTAATTTACGAATTATTCATGAATTCACATCGTTTTGGTTCTATTTCTCCTAAAAAATTGTAATGAAAAATTAATATTTTGCAGCTAATCAAAAACTTGTGCATATTACATATAGAATATAGATCTTCTGAGCTACTATTCTTGTAATTTAGTAAAAATTTCGTTTTACAACTACGTTACTTCAATTTGATTGATCATAATGAAAACTTGAAAAATGAATTACTATTCATAAAGCTTTTCATAAATATAAAATATTTACTACATATTAAAGTTTGGAATTATAATTCATGTATACATATCAAATGTAATATTTGTCATATTGACGATTGAAATAATTACCAGGTACTTGTTAGAGAAGTAATATAAAAATGTGAAAAATCACAGAGATTTTGAATGCCAAAGAAATATTTCCAATATATATATATATATATATATATATATATATATATATATATTAGGTTGCCAAATATCTCCCTTCCGCCTTTTTGTATTATAAACCAAGAGCAAAAAAGCGGAAGGCGGATAGGGAGAGATATATATATATATATATATATATATATATATATATATATATATTGAAAATATTTCTTATATATATTATTCTGAATTGCTCTACATAGCCTTTAGCTTAAACTCTGCTTATGAATATAGTCTATTATATAGATTATAGCTTATTACATAGATATTATAAAAGAATATTAAAATTTAATAATATTTGCTTAATCTGAATTATATCTTTGCTTATCTGAATTGCACTGTTTTTATTTTTTAATGCAATAATATCGATATATATATATTAATTATTCAAACATTATCAATTTTATTTTTACTTCTTAACTATTTTAGTTAATAATCAAAATATAGACGATATAATAATTAGCATCGATATTGTTTTTTGTTATGTAAATTATGTAAACCTATTTATTTTTTTACTTCCGAATTGTTTGATGCCGTTCTTTTGATAAAATGCAAAAAGAAAACGTCTAATCTTTGTCAAAGTTCGTATAGGTCAGAAAAACTACTTCTTCATCTAATGCAAAGAACGCCCGAGAATATCGTTATATTTTAGGTTCTTCAAATACAATATTCAATCAAATCAATATCCAATATTCTTCAAATTGAAAGAAGTGTTATGACAAACTATTACTGAAAATCGCCTACTAACTATAAGATCTCGTAGTCCGCAAACAAACCAGAGAAACGAATAATTTCTATCTAAAATAAATGCTGTTTATCAAAATGACTATCGATTAATAAAAGCCAATTTTTATCGATAATCTTCATATTAATCTTTTTATAGATAATCTTCATATTAATGCACAGCATGTGTTGATTGTTTTAAATGATATTTTGTGAAAACGCGAGCGAGCAATTTTGGCTGCCAAAAATATAGATGTCGACGCAATAAATTTAAACATTCAATACTCGCCAATCACATATCATTCAAATCGATCGATACGATTATTCATCCCGCTTATTTTTCCTCAGAATAATCATTCTTATTAACTTCCCATGGGGTAAGTTATAGTAATCGCAAAAAATCGAAAACGAAAACTTTTATATATATTTACGTTTGAAAGGTTTCTGAGCATTTTAGCATATCTTAGAAAAAATGGATGTATGTGTGTGTATGCGGATACAATTTTTTGTCGACGATCTCGAGAACACCGATCAACCTAATTTGAATAATTAAAAAAACATTCGATTTGTATTGATAAGGAATTATCAGATATTTTACGAAAATTTTAATAATGTGTATCAAGTTTCTTAAATTTCTATGGGTTCCGTAACGCCGTTTATCAAAATTTCTAAAATATTTCAAAATAAAAAAAACATTTTTTTCCCCAAAAATTCATTTTTTTTCAAAAATTAAAAATTTCTCAATAATCTCATTCTTTGAAAATTTAAACAATATAAAAGTTTAATCTTTTCTAAAAAAAAATTTTTTTGCACGAGAAGTTCCAGCACTTTGCCTTAAGGCACGTTGATATACACCACTAATTTGCAATTTGAATGAACCGATGAATATGCAATATATAGATAAGTTGTGACACCCGTTAATATTCTTTAATAAACGATACTGTGTTGGACTTCTAAAGATAAAATTTTGTCCAAAATGTTTAAAGCAAATTTAATTTAACGAATAGATATTACGGTAATGTCGCAAAATTACTGCAATTACATCTTAGTCGAAGTGCTGGCTAAATACGATGAACACAATCTTTTTGTTAACATTCTTGTTAGAGTCCTCAATGGAATTTTCCTCGATGGTGTTGGTTTATTTTGTGCCGTCTGCTACTTCATAGTCATTTAGGTCCTCACGACCAAGCAATCACGACAATCATAATCTTGTTCAACACTTTGATCAATTCAAATACATTGATTAAGTTTTTATTGATTATATACCTTTGTTAAAATGTTTTTAATATTATTGACTGTTTTGCAATGCCAAAGCTCATGCTCGTACAGAAAACAAAAGAATAAAACATGTTATCACTTAAGAATAATTTCAATTCCACTAAATTAAAATTAATAAATTTTAATAAATTTCAATTAATAAATTCAGTTTTGGTCGCCATAATAAACAATGACCCAAGTCTCTCCAATTATGGAACGAATCTTGTAGAAATTAAATATTTATTGAAAATTTTTATTATATAGTCAATGCTGATAATATAAATATGAATAATTAATAAATGCGCATTTGTAATAAATATTGTTTTATATTATTAGATATCGGTGAGACAAAGTGCTATGAACCTTATGGCTGTTTTGATATTTCGTACCCTTGGATCACAGAAAGTCGACCGGTTAGCTTATTTCCGGAGTCTCCTGAAAAAATTCATCCTAGATTTGCACTGTTTACAAGAAATACTTTGGAGCATCCAAAATTTCTCGATTTGTATGATCCGGGAACAATTAGGTGACATAATATTTAATTCCGCAATGTATTCAAAATATTATTTGTATTTTGAAATAAGTTAGAATTATTTATAGTATACATAATAAATAGTAGTCTGCCCAAAGGCAGGTCCATTGTGTGAGAGCACCACAAAATCAACGATTTTCTTCCCCTCCCTTGTTTATCATTCCCGTTACCGTTTTATTTTATTACCATTAATTATAATGACCACTCTTTTTATTCGTTTTTATGCATTTTTTTTCCAAACTTTTGCTTCTATGCTTCCTGGTTTTGTGCTTCGGCTTTCAGTTCTCTGTATTTCCTCTTCTTATGACGTCAACCATCTGCATTCTTCTTCTTCCCAATCCTTTCAGTCCTTCTATTTTGCCTTCGGCAACGTCGTGTAGAAGGCACTTTTTTTGTAGAATAGTATTTATATTACAAATTTATTATTTATTTATCATTAACTATCATTATATATTAATAATTTTTATTACAATCAATTTTTAAATAGACCATATTTTGATTATTGTGTATACTTTTAGATCGGCAAACATAAATCGCAATGGAAGCATATATCTTATTTCTCATGGATACATGGAAGCAGGAAGCAAGCCTTGGGTATGTAAATAAGAAATAATTATTTAAAAATGTAATAAAATCAATAAAAACGACGATGAAAATCGAGATTATATAAATTACTTCAATAAACTTACAAAAAATATTAAAATGAAAATTGAAGTTCGTAAGAATTATTTGAAATCTAAACATATTTTAATGTGCATTTTGTGAAACTTGGGCAAATAAAGTGTAGAATAATTACGTTCACGAATCATGAAATCGAGGTACAGCTTAAAGCAGATGCTTTCGTTATACGTGACTGCGCAACTGTTTTTGATAATTGTTTCACGGAAATGTTTAAATATTTTGCTTATGTGAATAACAATTGTTACATATATTTTAATATACTGTAAACATTTTAAGATTCACAAAATGGCATATGAGTTGTTGAACAGGCCGGAAGG
Source organism: Ctenocephalides felis (assembly GCF_003426905.1). Classification (NCBI taxonomy): domain Eukaryota; kingdom Metazoa; phylum Arthropoda; class Insecta; order Siphonaptera; family Pulicidae; genus Ctenocephalides; species Ctenocephalides felis. The sequence goes on along the minus strand of NW_020538040.1, from coordinate 79,910,830 downwards.
TGAAACAGCTACTGTGATCGTGATTGATTGGAAAGACGGCTCGAGTCCGCCTTACACGCAAGCGGTTGCCAATATTCGACTTGTCGGAACAATGACTGGTCATCTTTTGGGAGCAATCAAGGTTCGATCATAATGAAAGATTCATATATGATAATAACGCCACAGTGATATTTTGAAGGTTTTTCTGCATTTGCGAAGAATTACCTAATTATATTTATAGACCAAATTTCTTTCTCGTTTAATTTGGCATTGTTTCAAATTTTTTTTGTGTAATTCTTTATGCAAGTGCTAGAACGCCTTGATGTGTAATGCTATAGAGCATTATATGTAAATCGGCTTTTATTCAAGTCCATATTCTTTACAGAATGAATATAAAATGACTAATTTGGACAATGTTCATATCATTGGGCATTCCTTGGGAGCACATCTAGCTGGCTACGCGGGCACCACAACAATTAAGGTGACTTTTTATAATATAATAAAATCTATTCAGATCTTGTTTGCTTAGTACCTATCACTAAAACCGTGTATTTATTACCTTAGGGTTTTTGATGATTTTTCGAACCATTGATCGATTGAAATATATATCTACCAATAAATATAATATACTTCGTAAAACTATTTGATTAACTACTTCCTTTTTTGTTGTTTATGATTTCATGTTCTTAGAACAAATTTTGTATTTCAAAGTATATGTTATGATTTTAAAATTTTATTTTTATTCAGGAATATGGAGTCAGAATTGGCCGAATCACAGGATTAGATCCTGCTGAGCCACATTTTGCTAAAACTGATACAATTGTTCGCCTTGATCGCGACGATGCACAATTCGTCGATATCGTTCACAGCGATGCATCTCCATTTATAAGCGGAGGTAAATTAATTATATGTTAAACATATTTACACCTTGTGTTCGTTAATTATGCAGCATATTATTTATAAACAACTGAGAGTGTTTTTGAAATTAACTTATATTTTTCTCAATAACAGAGCACTCATGACGTGCTTTTATCGAGATTTAAACGATCTAAAATAAACTGCAAATATAATATAGAATATAAATATATAATATTACAAATATATAATATATATAATATAAATATATAATATATATATATATATATAATATGGTATAATATAAAATGATTATCATATAATATAGTATATGTACAGAATATATAAACTATAAATCGAATCGTACATTTTGTATCAAATGTACGAGGTCTTGGAAATGGAAAAATTCTAAATAATAGACCGACAAATCAAAAATCAGAAATCGTCAAAAGTGTTATTTTTCAACAGGGCAATTTCTAAAATAATTTACGTACAATATGTAATTATTTATTGTTATCAATTATATTGTATTGTATTGTACTCTGTTGACTAACTCTAAATCTTACATTTAATTTTTCTTTTGAAAGTAGTTACAACAATCAGATCTTTCAGATATTTCGTGAATTGTCTCTACTAAAATATATGCTTTTTTGATGGATTGTTTGCATATGGATTAAGGCAAGCCATCAATTATCCTAACTAATACAGATATAGCTTTTATTTATTTGTGTACGTTATATATAAGAAAGCAACCTCCTTAGTAGCCTCTTTAATTGTTATATTGCATAAATACCCCAAAGGCCTATTTTCACTTGGAAACATATTTCAATCTATTTTTTTAAGTGTAAACCAATGTCACTACTGCTTGGGCTTTTGATTGGAAGCTGTAACCACTTTGCCACGCGGAAGCCCTGCTGGTATATCGATCGCTATTATAAATATATGTATTTTTATTATATGAAAAGCAAATTATACTTTATGTTTTTAGGTCTTGGAATGTCTTCTCCGATAGGTCATGTCGACTACTATCCAAATGGCGGATCCAAGCAACCTGGTTGTGATCAAGGTATGCTGCAGTATATTACATTAGAACGTGGTTCCTTCTTCCGGGGAATGAGACGGTTCTTTGGTTGCAACCATCTTAGAAGCTATGAGTATTTTACTGAAAGTATTTCACCATCATGCCCATTTTTAAGCATAGCGTGCCATAACTATGAGGTAAAATTTATTTAATTTATTGCTTTAACCCTAATTATTAATAGGTAATTTCTTATGCTGTTAATTTTTATTACAAATCTTGGAAGTTAATATAAATTATATTGCATTATATTATTAATATAAAATTCCTAGACTTTGCAAACTGGAGAATGCTTCCAATGCGGAGTAAATGGGCAAAGTTGTCTTCAATTTGGCTTCAATGGATATAAGTCATACAGGCATCTTGTTGACAGTGGAGAGCTGACAAGCAGCAAATCTATTTCAACCTATTTGATGACCGGAAGTCAAAAACCGTTTTGCAGTAAGTATTTTTTTATCATATTTGTGTTATGATCAAAAAGATTACCAAAAAATAGAAGTACATCTTATTTAATTTAATGCAGAAAAAAATAATTTCAAGAATTTCTAATGTCAGCCGGCTTGCAGCATATCATTAGAACTATGTTATTTGTTTATATAAATATAATTATATATATATTTATATATATACATATATATTTATATATATATATTTATATTATATTATATATATTATATATATTATATATAATATATTATATTATATATATATATTTATATATATTATATATTATATTATATAGATATATTATTTATTATATATAATATTATTTTGTATTATATTATAAATTATATTATATATTATATTATATATACATATATATATAATATATATATAAATATATATATATATATATATATATATATATATATATCTCAAAGTAACTAGCAGCCCATTCGTCGAAATAAAAAAGGTATAAAGTATAAAAACTTTTATTTATACGTTTCGACACAAGATGCGTGTCATCATTCAGCAACTACAACAATTTGAAAATTTTATTAACTAATATAAACAACAATAAAAATTAATTAAAGCATAGAGAAACATTATACATACCACAGGACAAAAACACTCAACAAAAATTTATTTTAAAAATTAAACTTAATAACAATTAGAAAAAAACATTTTTTAGAAAAATTATGTATAACTAAAAGATTTGAAAACTAATTTTACTAAAAGTTATGAAATACATCATTGTGAAGCTAGAAGCACGCCCATACCGAGCATCTAGACTCGACTGAATTATTTCAATAGGCGTGTTGATAGGAATGGGAGGGGACGCATCAAGGACAAATTCTACGAGGCATGAGAAACGCATCGAATACAGAGTTTGAACTGGGATTGATCAAAAGGAAAAAGCAAACCAAGTAAAAGTTAAAACAAAAAAAACAAAATTGTAAAAAAAATAATATAAAGGAAATAAGCAAATTATTTTTTTGTTTTTTTTAATAAAATCAATAACTATCTGGTAACTATCATGTAAAAGGTGGGATGAATTGCGTTTGTTAACACAAGAGGAGGAATTTAATGAAATAAAAAAGGATTCAGCAAATTTTCTAAGGTCACTATTTTTTTCGATATAAAGAATAACAGGATGTGAAGTGTTAAAAGTGTGATTGAGATTGAGCATATGATCTGAAAACATCGTTTTGAATTGGTTTGGATTTTTTGAATTATAAATATGTTGATTAACTCTCTTATAAATATACTGGGAACTTTCTCCAATATAACACATATTGCAATCATTGCAATCCAACCTGTAAACAGAATCGGTGACCCTATCAGACAGGGTTCCAGACTTAAGAATCGAAAAAAGGCAATTAAAAGTATTATCAAAACTAAAAACTAATCGGAATCCTTCTGAAGAAAATAACTTTTTTAAAAAATACGAAAAATTGCTTAAAAAAGGCAAACAGATAGTTCCTTTGTTTTGGGTGGAAGAGGAAGCTAATGAATTTGAACAAGAGGTTGAAATTGAATTATTGGAATTCGTTTGTAAATAAATTAATCTATTATTAATGATGTTGTTGATAATGATGTTTTTATACTTTATACCTTTTTTATTTCGACGAATGGGCTGCTAGTTACTTTGAAATATGTTTCAACGTCGAAAAAACTATCAAGATATATATATATTTATATATATGTATATATATGTATATATATATATATATATATATATATATATTCAAATAATAGCAACAATTAATTTTTTGTTCAATGTTAGTTCTTTTTATGGTACTACAGTGTAATTCAATTATCCAGTAATTTATTCTACGATATACTGTATCCATTAATACTAAAAATTCCGCTTTTTTACTTATTGATAATATATTATATTACTTATACGATAGTTAATGATATACGAAATATTAGCTATTATATGAAAAAATACAATGAAATCTTGCTTAACGAGCATCTCTTATAACGAATAATTCACCTATCAAATAGAATTAATTGCAAAAATAATATGTTTTGCATGAAGAGAGATAAATTGATGTTTTGGACTAGTGGCAAAGTAAATTTCCAAGAAAATTCCGAGTGAAATAAAAGCAATGCAAACAATCGTTCTTGTCTATAACGAATGTTTTGCTTTACAAAAACGGATTATGCTCATTAAGCGAAATTCCACTATCAACAAAAATCAACATCTACAATTAGTTTAGTATAAAAACATTAATTGCCTTAAAACTTCAGGAATGATGCAAATAAGTATTAGTATGCATACCTTTGCAGTGAGAATTAGTTCAAAGCCTTATTTAACAGATAGTTTTTGTGAATTAGGGTACCAATTTTATGTTTTTTAAATAATTGATTTTTTTAAATAATTGTATATTTTGGTGATTTCAGAGGCTCATTACCGCATCACTGTCAAGATAGCAGATAGCATGGACAGCGCTATGCACGGGGGAGAAGTCGGAACAATTTATATTTTATTGAGATCAGATAAAGGAGTTGATAGCGAAAAAATTCCACTTACCCAAAATACTAAGTAAGTGAATTATATTAACATAGCATATTTAACTGATAATTTCAATAAATCATTTATGATAAGCAGAATTTCTTGGCCTGCTAGAGTGTATTTATACGCATATATCAATTCGCATTTTATAAATACTCAATTTTAACGCAATTTTTTCAACGGTTATATGGAGTACTAAAATAATAATAATGCTTTTATATAATATAGTCGATAGCAAAAATCTTCCATTTACTCAAAATACTATTAGGAAATGAATTTTATAATCATCGCATATTTAATTGATCATTTCAATAATCATCAGTAGAATCCGCTTAGTATGACATTTAAGGGACACCAAAATTCGTCCTAATAAGCGTAACTCTTACAAAGCATTCTGAAAAACTCTTTTATGCAAATATTTATGTACAGTAAAGGACTATTAGGCCGGTGCGTTCAGGACCTGTAAAAATTTCAAATAATAATTATAAATGTTATAATGAGATGTTATAATGGTTCTTAAATAATTCAAGGACGCTGATTCCGAAAACAGCAATAGAAATTTGCTAACAGCTCTAGTTTTTGAAATATGCCAATATGCTAGTTATGCCTCAAATCACAATAAAAAATACAACATCCAGTAGAACCTCGTTTATTCCTTGATTATACGGATTCGCGATTATCCGGACTCCCAACCGCGACCAATTTATAGTATGTACATACCTACAATTCGAATTTTTTGCATGATTAATGCTGCAGTTTAGTATATGTATGTAATGTAATCTAAGAAACTTTGTATAAACATGCATAAGGAAGCTTCAATTTTTTAATGAACATTATTTCCTTTGATATATATATATATATATATATATATATATATATATTTGTTATTTTTAGTAAACATGCAACATTGTTCTTCATACATTTGATTATCCGGATTTTTGATTATCCGAATGCGAACCTAAAATAATTAGTCCGGTTAATCGAGGCTCTACTGTATTTCATTTTATGCCTTCAAAAGTCTATTTATATGATTTTCGAGCATGGACAAGGTCTGACTGATTCCGTCTTAAGCTCCAACAATTTTTAGCCATCATGTGGATGTCCCACCTTCTATGATATCGCTCCTCCAAAGTCCTGATGTCTTGGTGGATACCCTGCTCTTCGATAATATCTCCAAGATTTTCTCAAAATCGTTCTGAATAAGAGTGCGGGTAATGAATTCAAATAAATCACATCAAATATATCAGTTTTTATTTCTTCCTGTCTTTTCTTTTAATGTTGTTTCCTACATCCATTACATGGTAGGCAGAAGATGTTGATGTTTTAGGTTGTTCATCATTAGCATGGATAGTCGTGTCGCTGATCGTAAGTAGACCTCAATACCATTGGGGTTGTGGTTATGACTATTTGCTTCTATTGCCTGATTTTTTTCATTGGTATTTACCGCACAGAAGAAACAATCGTCGTTGGCGATTCTGAGTTTTTTTAAATGACGGGAGTATTAAAAATTATAGCATTTTCTTTCTTCTGGATAATAATGTAAACATACTACGCAATTTTTTCACATAGTATGAAGCACTCATGTTTTATCTTTATTGCGCAATTCAGTTTTAAAGTGATTGAAAAACGATGCCGTTACGCAATTTGACCACAGATGTAACAAAAACTACCCAAATTATGCACACAACATCTTAGGGTCGAAGTCATACCAAAAACAGCAGATAAAACTCATATTTATTCGTTAAACTTCGTAACCGAAATGACTAATTGGGGTAGCTTCCTAAAACTCGAAAACTAGAGCTGTTACGGAAAAACGGAACGTATATTTGAAATCAGCGTGCAATTCTAAGAAGATATAACAAAAATGTTCGAGAAAAAAATAAAAGTGCCATTTTTGTCGCGCAGTGATATAAATTAACTACAGAAACAGTATAAAGTGGAGAAAAACAGCCTCTAAAGAAGGTAGCAGTTTTTAGCACGAGGCAGAACGGTTAATCGGTTAATCTGTCTTTGTTTTTCTTAAAAACCTCGGCTGCATTTTCTCCCCCCTCCGTTACCAGGGTGTAATATAAACAGTAAATAAATAAAGAAATATTTTTTTAAAATTTTTTTTTTTATTAGGTACTTTTTGATTCTTTGTTCGAAGCTCTACAATATATATATATATATATATATATATATACGAGGTCTGTTCAAAAAGTACCCGGAATTTTCGTTTTTTCAAAAAAATATTTATTTATTCGTCTACATTAATGTGGTCCCCTTCAAAGTAGTCCCCCCCAGATATAATACACTTATGCCAGCGTTTTTTCCAATTTTCGAAGCACCCTTGATATTCACTTTTTGATATGTCCTTGAGCACTCTCAGCGATTTTCTTCAATCGAGGAAAACCGCCGTCCTTTCATGGGTCTCTTCAACTTTGGGAATAGGAAAAAGTCACACGGAGCCATATCTGGTGAATTTTTGCACTTTGCAACACTTTATTTCATTTTTTATGCAAAATTTAATACAAATTCTTTGACTTTTCAATTCTTCCATTGTAAAAATCGCCGAGCTCAGAAAAACACGTCGAACCTTAGCGACTACCACAGACAAAGTAAACAGTGAATATAGCTGAAAATTTCATCATACTTTAGGGGCATGTATACCAACACAATAAAAAAAAAATTTTGACAATCAGACACTCCAGACCCGCGAAATTTAATTATTAGTAATTCCGGGTACTTTTTGAACACACCTCGTATATATATATATATATATATATATATATATATATATATAAATAAAAAAAATATGTATTATGATTTTAGATATTATAGTCCTGGATCAGAACATACTGTTGTAGTACCAGGAAGAGATATAAATAAATTGAAATCTGCGGTATTGATTTGGGAATATCAAACCAGTCTCATAAATCCACTCACATGGAGAATATTGGCAAAACCTAGAATTTATATATCATGGGTCACTATTGAATCTATGGAATATAGAACGAGGTAATCATAACTAATTATCAAAATTTGAATTTAAAGTCCAAATTACGATTGGTTACTATCATTTAATATTAATTGGTAAAGTTTAGATCGTCAAACATCTCAATTGCTATTATATGTTTAATGTTCTTGTTTGCATATAGTGTTAAATAATTTATTTGTTTATAGAATACGGGTGTGTTCTCCTTTTGGTAATCCAGTTGTGAATGCAGTTCCAGTACTGATGCAAGAGAGCAATTGCGTTAATGGAACAGAAATTACACCTTAAAAAGTTGTTGATGTTCATCAAATGTTTATGAATAACTTACAATTAGCGCATATGGTACCAACGGGTATTCATTTTGTTTGCGGCAATCAGTTTATGATTAACACAAATCATAAGTAAACTACTTTTCATTGTATAATCTTATTTTATCCTTTACAAACAGTTTTTGATATTGAATTCATAAAGCTGAGAAATAGATGAAAGCGTCGGCATTGAATTCATGATTTCTTTCGTTATTTATTATGTAAATATACGATTGCGCTAAAAATATTTATCATATTGATAGCATATTTAAAATATGAGACATCGGTGCATTTAAACAAGAAAGATGTTTTTTATTAATTTATTCATTATTTTGTGCAATACTTTCTGTAGCACTAGTGTGGAAAAATGATATGTAAATTAATGTCATTAAACGAGACGATTGGAATTGTAGTTCTAATTCACTGGTTATTTAAATTATTTTATATTGGAATTTGTACTACTTTATGTAATGGGACGGATACGAGAATGGTACCCATAATTCTTATTTTCAGTGTAATCTATGCCTAAAATTATAGCCCCAAATCGTATACACCAAAGCCTTCAAATGGTAAAAACACTGTTAGGTCGGCAAAAAAGTTATTTCGGTTACCTTCCGTGAAATACATGCAACGCGTCGAAATTACTGTCCTATGCACTTTGGGTATGTGTTTATTAGATATTTGTATTTGTAAATATATTTCTGATAAAATATATTTATCATTTCTATGATTCTAAATGTCTTTAGTTTCGAGAAAACAAATTAAACACACACATACACGCATATGTATATATATATATATATATATATATATATATATATATATACAGGACCGGTCCTGCCTTGCATGCGATGCATGCAAAAAATGCGGGCGCACGCCTTAGGGGGCGCCAAAACGAGTTTCGGAAATTAAATTTATAATGTAATATTTATATTTTTTATATAAAATCTAGAATTATTTATATAAAATCTAGTATGCATATTAAATTATAATAAACAATCTAACTTAATAGGGTTACGAAGACACAAAAAGCATTTATTCACATTTATTTTGCAATGTGATATCAGTAGAAACAATTAACCGATTAATAACACTGCAAATTAGTAAATAACAGCTCTGTTCATTGCTTAATCTACTTATTCAATTTTTTCTTTGTTTGAAGTTACCTTGGAATCGAAAAAGAAACTAGTTGTAAGTGGAATTCTGTCTTAAGGCAATCAAGGCATCGTGCCTTAAGGCAAATTGCTGGAACTTCCCGTACCAAAAATTATTATTTTTTTAAAAACGATTAACATTTTTGAAAAAAAATTTACTTCGAAAAAATAAGATTTTTGACAAACAATTAGACAAAAAATTACTTTTTTTTAAAAATTTTTTTTTTTAAATTTTTTTTTTTAATTTTTTTTTTTTGAAAAAAAATGTTTTCTTTATTTAGACATATTTTGAAAGATCTAAACTTTTTTTCAAAGCAATCGTACTGCTTTAACTGCATAAAGACGAAATATCAAACCGCGTAAGCGCCGCGTCGACGTCTAACGCGTAAACATTGGTACGGAACCCATAGGAATGTAAACCAAAATTATACTTATTGTTAAAATCTCTATAAAATATCTGATAATTTGATGTGCATATGTCTAATGATCATTTTTGACCGCCAAATGGCATTTTTTTTTTACTTTTTCATTAGATCTCCGAAACCGCTAGACCTGCCTTTATGAAAATTTGATCGATTCTTCACCTTGTCAATATATGTTTTTTGAATTATTAAAATCGGACGCTCCGTTCTCTTAAAAACTGAGTTACCGTTTTCGGCACTTTTTGCCCCGTATCTTCGGAACGGCTAGACCTGACTTTGCCAAAAACTAATCAGCACGTCTCCCTATCAATACGAATCGAATGCTTTTTGAATTATTCAAATCGGTTGATCGGTGTTCCCGAAATCGTCGACGAAAATTTGTATCCGCACATACATACACACACGCACACACACACACACACATACATCCATTTTTTTTAAGGTATGCCAAAATATTCAGAAACCTTTGAAACGTCGAGAAATGCAAAAATTTTCATTTTCGATTTTTTTGCGATTACTATAACTTGCCCTACGGGAAGTTAATTATCTAGTGTTCAATCCCATAAGCTCAAACCTGCGAAAGATTAAATTAACTATTGGGCATAATTGACAAAAAATTGCAAGCTGATTTAGTTAAAACGAGACTTGTTAAAAACTGAAGCAAAAATAAAGAATGAGGAGTCAGTGCCTAAAAAATGGCATGTTCATACCGAGAAATTGAATTGTAACTTTTGCTTTTATTGCAAATGTTTCGCTTCTGATAAGTTTTGAATGTTGAAGACATGCATGGTTAGGGTTATGGAAATGGAGCAAATGTGAAAAATGAAAGCAAAATGTACTTAGGAACAAAAATCTTTAAACTTTTTTTATACATAATTTATTTATTAACTATGCAGAAATAATACAGATAAAAATATAATTTGTTTGTTTCAGTACAGTAAAGGGAATATGTAATTTCTTTGCATCTTTTACTAACTTTGGACAATACTTTAAAAATACGTTAAAAGTTTAACTTTTAACAACAATCTGATACTTTGAATCTGATGGGAAGGTAAAGCTGAATACAATTCGGCTCTTACGATACCAATAAGGAGAAGTATACGATGCAATTTTGGATATTGTAAATAATAAAAAAATAAATTAAAATAAAATTTAATTTAAAACATAAAATACGAATGTTATGTTTAAAAACTAAAAACTATTCTTTTTTTGCTCTTTTGGCGTGATTTGCTCTATAGAATAAATCGCATAATAAATAAGTTAAATGTTTCAAAACCAAAATATTAATATTACACCTACGTCAGAAATAATTGAAAATTTAAAAATATTTGATTATGATCAACCCGCGAATCGCCTCGATTTTTTAAATAAATTTAAAATCAATGTATAATTTAAAATCAGCGTATATAGCCTTTAGATTATATCTAAATTTTTGTGCACTAAAGTGTGTCCACAAAAATCCAGAAAAATTAATTTAAAAAAATAAAGTAAATGTTTATATAATTTTAATGAAAAACTGATAAAACAGTTGAAATCATTGGGGGGGGGGGGCGCTAGAACAAATCTTGCATGCGGGCGCTGAGGACCCCAGGACCGGCCCTGTATATATATATCTTATATATAAAATTCTTCTGTACGGGTGTAAGTCGAGCTACTCCTCCTAAATGATTATTCGGATTCGGATAAATCTTTCTTAAGTTTGTTAAGGGAATTATTAGGATGTGAATGATCCTAAAAATATAGTAATATTGTAGAAATAAATGAAAAAAAAATGGCAAAAACGACATGTCATTGTTTGACATTGAAAATATTTGAGACATTGTTTGGCATTGAAAACAAATAAGAACTGCCATCTGCCAAAAATTTTAATTCATTTATGAGCCTAGACAATATTAGAATATATTAAATTCATGAGTATGAATAAGAAAAATGTAATGTCTACATTATTGTTGCCGAAAAGCAGCTGAGATGTGCCAGAAATTAAAATAAGATACAATATACAATTGGCAGATAAAATCAAATCAATTCAATTTGACATTATAATTTTTTAAATTTATGCAAGTCGTATTTTGCTTTACTTTATTAAATTATTTCACAATATAAAAAATAAATTTACTTATTCAAAAAAATATTTAGAACTTTCATTGTGTCAAAAATTCTTTTGTTTGGATATGAAATATTTAGTTAGTTGGTCAAGATTGAATGATACATATATGAACAGGATTTGACAAATAAATTCAATTAAAATATAAAATTAAGTAATAATCAGGGCTAGTACTACCTTGAATGGGATGCATGCGAAAAAGCGCACGTCTTGGGGGGCTTCAACACAATATTCGGATATGAAATTTTTAATATAGTTTTAACTTCTCGTAGGGTAAGTTATCGTAATCGTCCAAAAATCGAAATTGAAATTTTTTACATTTCTTTACGTTTTGAAGGTTTCTGAACATTTTGGCATACCTCAGAAAAAATGGATGTGTGTGTGTGAGAGAGAGAGTGTGTGTTTGTGTGTGTTTTGTATGTCCGCATTTTTTCATCCACATTTTCGGGCGTACGGATCAACCGATTTGAATGGTTAAAAAAACTGGATTTTTTTCGCTATTTTCAATATCTTATGTCCTTTTCACTATAATCCAGTAATCCGACCAGTTCACTAAGCCGACACCCTTTGGTTTTTAATAGTGTCGTATTAGCGGAATTCTACTGTTTATATATGCGTGTGAGTATGTGTGTGTGTATTCGTATATGTATGTGTATGTATGTATACATTGCGCAGTTTTTCGATAATAAAACCATCAATCACTTATTAGTTTTGGCCAGAGTGCTTGCTGCACATATAGTGCTTTTTTCGAGTCCAAAATACAATATTTCTATTCCCACTATCACAAATTACACCGATAGACGATGACATTTAAATGTGTAACTAATGACGTCTCACGCAGCAATATTGCCGGACATTGATCCGGCTGATTATTGCTTACTTAGCAACATTAAAAATTACTTTGAAGAAAAAAACATGTTCTATAAACGTAGAAACGGTACATAAGTTGTTTATTCTTTTATTAGCGAATCGTTACTAATAAATAAACCTAGCATACTGCATAAAAACTGCAATAATATTAATATGATTACTCATTAGTTATGTGATTATAATTATTTTCACAATTTCAATTATTTTTTCACGTTTATTTGCTTTTAATCTCGTTCATGATTTTGTTTGAATTAAAATATGATGTATGATGTATCATTCCAAGATTTGTCATTAGTATAAACAATTTATGTGAAAATACTACTTTTCGGAAATGGACTTTTACGAGGAAATTTTAACAATCAAATAAACCACTTGATATTGTTATAAAAAAAGATAATCTAGGGCTTGGCAGGCTCTATTTTCTGCGCAAATTGTGTCAATAGTGCAATATGAAATTTTCACACCTCTACATCACTTTATCAGATTTAAGTATTTGCTAATATATAAAAATTAGATAATTATAAGCTTTTTGATACATTATATTCAAGAATCGTTTTAATATTAATTGCGCGATCTGATAACATTTTAATAGAGGAAAGTCACCTAATATAAAATACCATTTTGTTTTTGGGATATAAAAAAACTTCATATTAATTGAATTAGTTTAATGTTTTTACATTTATATGAAGTATTTAACAGCCTTTAATTCAATATATTAGTTATTAAATTGAAATCTAACAAAAAAAAAACAAAATCACAAATGAGTAACCAAATATGGAATAGGTACCCATATATGGAATATAAGCATAAATCAACATAAAAATAACAAAAATAGACCTTAATATCTTGGTCCATCAATTCAGAGTTTATTTCTTCACTATCATCCTTATTTTTCTTCTTTTGTTTGTTCCTCTTCGCAGTTTTCTTCTTATTCTTAGTCTTGACTAATTTACTTTTTTTTCTTGTTTCTTCATATTTTTATTTTCTAAATCATTTTTGTAGGGAGAAGATGTTATGACTGCTGCTACATGAACTTTTCTTTCTCTGCTAGATACTTTTCTTCGTTTCTTTGGCATATATATTCCATATTCATTAGTATTCCATAATTACACACCGACGACTGTTCATTTTTTATTTATTTGGATTTTCATACTAATTCAAAATTTTCTAAATATTTTTTCAAGTCAAAATATTTTAATGACAATAGATCACAAAATAGTAAAATAAACATAATACCTATATACTAAATAGTATAACAATTACATAAAGTATACAAACATAACAGCTGGTAATACTCATTTATTACTTACCTTTAACCCTCTCGACTAGAATGCCGCCGGCAAAATTCATATAAATTTCGGAAGTCGCGAGTGGAAAGGATTAAAACTTTCTTCACAACAAAACAAAACAAAACACCCCTGCTACACGTGAAGCGTTCGCGCAACTGACTCGAGTGCGTTAGTTAGTAGACCGAATGAAACAAAAGATGGTCGAGTATTGTGTTTATTACTTACAGTCTTATTCATATATTACAGGGTATTCTAATATTGTCTAGGGTCCTTATGTTAGAGAAATGAGAACATTTCGTATTAGGATACTATTCCATATTTTGTGACTTTCCTCTATGTTATTTAATATCACACAATACAAAAAATCTTAACTTTTCATGTTGTTAATATTACACAAACAAATTTGAAGCAGAAACTTTGAGCTTAAACAAATTTATTGACTATTTATGCAGACTATTATAATTTTTAAAAAAAATTGTTAAAAATTATACTACTTTGTTTACGTTTAGTAAACAGATCATTAAAGAATTATGCGTATGCAAAAAGTGTCCAAACAGTAACTTTACATTAGACAGAGTAAGACGAAGAAGATGATGTTCTATTTAGCCACATTCTTTAGTATTAAAAATGTAATGTCATATGAGTATCGTAAGATTTTTCTTTTAAACTTAAGATATCAGTTAAAATGAGTACACTTTGTACTTCAGGATTCGTAGAAAGATATGTAAATTATATTACGATCATTATTAAATTATTTGATTTTAACCTGACCCGACTGTAAATCTGAATGAGATGACGCATTCGCCTATAAGAAACGGCAATTTGATCTCGAATTGATTTTCGGGCAACCTCTTGTTATGTAGCATTTATTATGTTAAGTGGTGCGCAGAAATTCCCATTTTTTATCTCCGTTTTTATATTGTAGTTTAGACAAGAAATAACATCAATAACAAGCCTTAGTATTTGCATCGTTGTTAAAAAATATTATTGTAATAGAAACACATTGGTCAAGTGAACTAAATGATAAAAATTTGTAATAGAAATGTTTCATTAGTTACTAATATACTATTGAATTATGCAATAGATTACAAATATGTTTTCATTAAACGCGTTAAATATAAACTGGCTGTCCTCATTTTCATTTTTAACAATTTGTAAAGTTGCTCTAGATGGCATTGCGCGTATTGGCGAATACAACTCGCGATACGATTTTTTTTAAATATTTTTTTTTCTATAATACTTGCGAATAGAGTTCCCTTCACGACGGTTTTGAAAGGAAAATTCTATGAGAAGTAGAATGCATGATTGAGAGTTGCGCGAGAAGGGAAAATGTAGGGAACTGAAAAATTCAGAAGCTGTTCTCAAATCTGTAGTGGAGTTGCTATTATTATTATTGTTAGTTATTTACGAATTACATAGTTTGGTTTTTATATTTATAAATTAGTCAAAATGCCATCAAAATTGCAATTTTGCATAAAGCTGATGCATTAATTTAAATTAAATTGTTTTTATTATATTAGTAAACAAAATAATAAACCGGATACATTCTTGAATGTATAAAAAATAATCATTGTTAAAGAATTGAGAAGACCATAGGTGATCTATGTATTACACAATTCCAAATGATGAATATATTATTATATATGTACTATAATACATCATATATTATATATATGATAAATATTATATATATATATATATATATATGTGTGTGTATATATATATATATATATATATATATATATCTTTTTCGTTTTTTATAATTTACTTCAGACGAAAAAAATTTGAACTGAATTATCATCTGCATATTTGTCGTGTGGGTAAGATTATTTTATATTTTAGATAACGTAATTTAGAATGCAACGATTCAAACTAGATATTGTGGAACATATTGAATATAGTCTTTTCAGTTGGTTCACCGAATGTTGCTAATCTCTGGACTTAAATTTTATGTATATCATTCTAATTCGCATGCAAAAGTTATAAAACGCTTTAAAATATGCGGTTTAGACAGTTATTTGACAAATGTTTTAACGTTCCCATCTTTTATATGCGCATATCAAAAAATCATATTATAGTAACAGTAATTTTAATTTAATTTTATTTCAATACTGTGATTGATTTATGTTTATAATAAAAAATCTATTAAACTGTAGACCTCTTACACTGAGGTTCTGTGCGAAAAAAATATGGTGTATCACCAGCATATATTTTGTTATGCTAGTATACCGGCTAACAGGTTATAAATATGTCAGTTCTCATAATAGTACATTGCAAACCAAATTATAGGATTTTAATATAGTTTAAACTATATAGTTTTAAGATGTCGAATGAACGAATACAAAAATGACTGATTTTACATCTACTTCCTCTACAGTCCTGACTTGAATAATCTCATACAATTCAAATAAAATTGAGGATTTTAGCATTTTGTTAAAATAAGTATTAACGAATCAAAGTACAGAGCTATAATCAAACAGGATTATAATAACAAATTGAAAATATAATGAGATATTTTCTTCTTATACCTTAAACCTACTCAGCAGTCTTAAATTGAGTCGAAATAATTTAATTAGGAGCATACTTAATAGCATTGTTTTTATTTTCTTTTATATTTGCAATCAATTGCCCTACTACATGCACATTTCGACTAAATTTAAAAAAATTACATAAGATTTCAAAATTTACTTTTGTGTATTTGAGTTTACAATTAAAATATTGCAAGTCACTAAGAAACAATGCTGTTTTAACAACTCTGGAAGTTCATTAAATAATCAATTCTGTGAATAAATAATAAAAAATATGTTTAAATGTTAAAGATAGGTACAAAAAATCATTTAGATGTGTATCTAGATTATGTAATAAATGTATTCAAACTGCATACAAAATCTGCTTACGTGTAATTATTCGGCAAACGGCAACTAAAATTTTATTCCGTTCAATTCATATGATACGATATCCTAAATTTAAATAAAAAATAACGATTACATGTCAAGAACAAAATCGCATATGGACATATGAATAACAATTTTTAAAATAGCTGTGCTTTTGTGGATACTAGATACGGGACCTTAAGAAAACCTTATTATTCATCGTATTTATTAAATTGTTATGCAGACAGAACGTATTTTTATTAATTTTAAATGTAATGTTATTGATATTGATAGTTAATTTAAATAGCAAATGGGGGAAGCACAGATTTGAAACCTAATAAAATATTTATATAATATGATTTATCTAAAAAAACTGTAAATGCATAAACAACTAGTGGTGTATGGCATCGTGCCTCAAGGCAAATTGCTGGAACTTCCCGTACCGTAACGAGGTGTTTGAGGAATATTAAATGTTTTCAAATAGATTATTATAAATACTGTAACATTGTCTAATATTTATAAGAATTATATAAACTGAATTGCAAAGTTAAAATTATTTGTTTAATGTATATTAGAACATTAGTCAGAATTAAAATTAAAATTTGAATTATTTTCGATATACAAACAAAAATTTTTTTGAAAAAAAAAGTTTGAAACAAAATTTTTATTTTCCAAAAGCAATTATTTTGTTAAAACAAGCAAAAAGTTCTTTGAATCATTAGTTCTCAAAAACTGCCATTTTTTGCACATTTAGCTTTGTATCTTCGAAATGGCTGGACCTGCCTTTGTCAAAAATTAATCACATGTTTTCCCAATCATTACAAATTGAATGTTTTTTAGATCATTCAAATCGGATACTTCGTTCTCTCAAAAACTCGATTTGTATTTTCTGCACTCTTTGCTCTGTATCTCCGTAACGGGTAAACCTGCTTTTGCCAGAAACTAATCAACACATCTCCCTATCAATAATAATCGAATGTTTTTTGAACCATTCAAATCGGTTGTTCCGTGCGCCCGAAAACGTGGACGAAACAATGCGGACATACAAAACATACACACATACACACACACATCAATTTTTTCTGAGGTGTGCCAAAATGTTCAGAAACCTTCAAAACGTAAAATATGCAAAAATTTTCATGTTCGATGTCCGGTCCATTACTATAACTACCCTACGGGAAGTAAGTAAAAATCTACTGTTAAAAAGTTCTTATCGTAAAGGGTATTAATTTTATCTATTATCGACTAACATTTAAATCTATATTAAATTATTATTCATTTTTTTGGTTTATGGTAGATTCTCAAACTTGGATAATTTGTAATGGTAGGTGTTAAATCAATTGTGCATAGTAGCCGGCTGGAAAATTGAAAATCGATTGAAAAGTGATTGAAAATCGATTGAAAGTTTGAGGATCGCGCTTGAGAATAAACAATTGTTTAGCAATACCAATAAGTATAATAACATTTATTTTACATTTAGAACTTTTTGTCCTCCGAACTATATTTCAGTGTCAGATCATCTTGTAGCCTTGTGACGTCACAAGAATCTTGCATAGTGTAAGCTGGTTACCTCAAGGCTGTACGGGCAGAAAGCGAACGGTCGTCGGTGTAACTTACCAGTAATCAACGTGAGCCACAATCAAACGCACGCGATACCTAATTGCGTTACAACAATATTTATTTAATAACAAATTTTATATTAAAATGATGCACCAATTGATCAGAGTCGCGTTCTTTTTCGTTATCGCCAATTTCGTTATAATAACCGATAAACACAGAATAATTGCTGCAGAATCAGTTACCGCCACGACGAATGGATATGCAATGAAAACGCAAGCAGTGAATAATTCGATGGAAAGTGAAATTAGAGTAGCAAGAACCCAATTGCAATTTGAGAACAATGGGAAATTCAAATCGGCCGATAGGCTCAGGAACGAGAAAATGGTGCACATCGTACAAATAATGTAAGTTTTAAATGTTCATTATGTAAACATACTCGTATACGTACTTCAATCACCGTGATATCATTTGCATATAATATAATTTACGGAGGCCAAAAATCAAATCAAAATTTAACAAACATTCGCTGTTTTCGATTGAATGACATGTTGTTTGAATCATCAATGCAAATTCGAATTGTAATTTATTTATGCTTTGTATATGACGTGTGGTTAATTGTTGGAACTAAAAACATGAATATTTCTTATATTTATTTATACTACATTTTATTATTTTACCATATTTATGCTTTCAAAATTACATTACATTAAGACAGTTATTCAAAATACATTGCAAAAGTTTAGTTCTTACTGTCTTTTCAAGTGGTGTTCAAAAATCAAAACTGACATTTGAATTTTTGATCGTTCTATATATGTATTATTATCGCTGAAGATTGTATATTTGATTCGTCTATTATATTCATTGCATAAATTTTTATTGCATTATAAAATTGCAATACACCTATTTCTTATACATGCTTCATTGCGCTGCACATGTGTACTGGCATATAAATAAATTATATATATATATATATATATATGCATTTAGACATAAGTTGATGTTTTAATAACATAGTTTTTTGTTTACTTCACAGAGTTCATAAATAATATATGAATTTCTAATGATAAACATTAAATAACAACATTTAGATTTACTTAGATGGTTCAGTTGTATTGAAGTTTTTGCTTTTCTTGTTAATAAAATGTATACATATATATATATATATATACTCGTATATATATATATATATATATATATATATATATATACACCTAAGTCTGTTTTTACACGGAGATTGGTTCCAGAAGAAGCCGTGTAAAAAAAGACATTGATCTTATACAAAAATGGGTGATTTGTCCTACTCTCTAAAACCTATTAAAATTAGTGAAAAACAAGAATTTTCAAGAACAAGAATTTATGTTTATTTTAATAATAATTCCCCTAAATTAGTGCTATTCACATTTGCTTTGACCAGTAAAAATTGTTTGTACGCGCTAAAGGGGAATTCACTTAAATCTTTAAGCTAGTGTTCGCAAACTATCGATACTATCGATGGTTTCAGACTTTTTTCTTTCATAAATACTTTTTTGTGATATGAACATACTTCGCAAAAATTAAATTTGACAAAAAAAAATTGATTACATAATATTTCAAATCGTGCTAAATGGAGTAAAATCGTGCAAAAAAAATAAAAATATTCAATTTTCAAACCGTGTTATATCAAAACCGTGTACAAAAAGACCGTGTAAAAACAGACTTAGGTGTATATGGTATATGCATATATATGGTAGAGCAGGGCTTAAAGGTCCGCGGGAGAAAATGTCCACTACCAATATCTTAAAAACAAGCAAATTTAAGAATTTTTTAACAACAATTTTTGGAAGTAGAAGAGAAAAGATGTACAACCAGCCATCACCATGATTCTTACGACGTTGTTATCAGGAGATAACGGCAATATTTGAAAATCCATAACAAAAGTATTTTCTTTTTTTGTTAGTTTATTTGTTTGCGTGCACTGTTGTTTAGTTGACGAGACCTTAATATAATTTTTAAGTAATTGTTATTTATTTGTTTTATAACATGTATTGTTAATTTTAAGTTAGATTCAACAGTTTTCTTATATAACCTTTATAAAAGTATGAGTGAGGCAAAACAGACCAACTGAACCTTTACCCTAGCAAAGGTGTAAACAATAAAAAATAGTAAATTAAGTTAGAAAAGCAATTTTACAAGAGATAAAGTAAATAAATAGTTATTCCAACTCTGCTGATGAAATACCAGATCTCTCTACCAAAAAATGTACTCACATAATTTATATTTTATATTAATTGAATAATGTAGCTATAGTTTTGTAAAATCCCTTGAAAATTCAAAATAAGACATTTGACTTGTGGGTAAAAAGGACTAGATAACAAATTTTTGAAAAACAGCAAAAAAGCATATCTCTACAATGCGGAGAGTTTTACTGATCATAGTCAGATAGTAGATTTTTTTATATGTGTTATTTGTTGTGATATAATTGGTTTGGTTTTCACAATAATATTGCTTAAGTCAACATGCGGTACACCTCCATAGCCGGGATAAATTGGGACAGTTAAGGAGAAAACAGATTCAACGTTTTATTTTTAATTTGAAGGGATTTTACAAAATATTTACTACGATATTCAACCAATGTAAAATATAAATTTTATTTGTGCATTTTTTACAGAAATAACACTGTAAATAACCCTGATCTGGTATTTTGTCAGAAATGTCATCAGCAGGGTTGAAATAATTATTTATTTAATTTATCTCTTATAAAATTGCTTTTTTTAATAGATGGTCTTTTTGGCCCCACCCACATGAAAGCTTTTATATAGGTTATATAATAAAAACTGTGGAATATAACTTAAAAGGTTTTTGGTCTTTTTTGCCTCACAAACATGAAAGCTTTTATATAGGTTATATAATAAAAACTATTGAATATAATTTGAAATTAACTATTCATTTTATGAAACAATTAAATAACGTATACTTAAAAGTTATATTAAGGTAAATTAAACAAAAGTGCTCACAACCAAAAAAACTAACAAAGAAAGAATATACACATTGACGTTTTTATCCTGATAGCAACGTTGTAAGAATCAAGATGATGGCTGGTTAAACATATTTTTTTCTTTACTTTCAAATATTGTTGTTAAAACATTCTTAGCTCTACTTGTTTTTGAGATATCGGTGGTACACCTTATTACCGGCAGCCCTTTAAATCCCGCTCTATCCTATATATTTTTAAAAAAAAATTGTCATAAATCTTATTAGTTGAAGTGCATATGCTTTTACTATATAATAGCTATTTCACTAAAAAATAATAATAACAAAATAGCTATTTTATAGAAAAAAGTGTAATATTTCCAACTTTTTGCGATTTTAATAATTTACCCCATGTCGCACTCCTAAACGAACTCTGTTGGAACTAAAGTTGGAACTTCTAAATGCTGAAGTAGACCAATCAATTTACATTACATATAGTATAATATCTTATGGCTTCGAAGTTTGATAAATATTGATATGGCAGAGTGAGAAGAGCAATGGAGTTTACACTAGATCAAAACATATAAGAGCACGTATATTTTATGTATATGCAGCCGGACAGTTTGCTTAAAAAATTATTTAATATTTATTCAAATATTTCTCATGATTTGTATGCGTAAGAGTTTCAACAAAACATTTATGTAAATAAAATCTACTACATTTTTAATGGCATATTTGCTCTATGATGATTTGAACGATCATGTCCTAGGTCTGAGACACAGATAAGTAAACATAAAGGTCTGAGATTTACGGTGCATTTGATGATTTTCTTACAATTGATAGAAAATAAACTACGGAAAATATTATTTTTTAAAATGAGATTATTTTTGCAAATACAAATTAACAGCATAAATGTTGTTGCCAGATGGATACTTTTACTAAGGAGTTATTGCTTTTCTACGTTAAAAAGTCTAAATTTTAAATATCTTAATTAAAACATAAACACTAAAAGGGTATTCATTTTGAAGTCATCACAACAAGTAACTTTCTAATATATATTATTAGAAGGCATATGTGATATGTGAACATTTTTATAACTATTTCCCGGATCCTGCGTTATCGTTCGGACCTCGGACTTTCCTAAAACCAATTTAAGCTGCCATATAATTGCGTGACTCGTGACAAATCATGAGTATTTTTAACTTCCCGTAGGGTAAGTTATTGTAATGGGCCGAAAATCGGAATTGAAAATTTTAACATTTCTCGACGTTTTGAAGGTTTCTGAACGTTTTTGCATACCTCAGAAAAAATGGATGTGTGTGTGTGTGTGTATGTGTGTGTGTGTGTATGTGTGTGTGTGTGTGTATGTATGTATGGATACAAATTTCCAGTCACGTTTTAGGGCGCACGGATCAACCGATTTGAATGGTTCAAAAAACATTCGATTCCTATTGATAGGGAAAAGAGCTGATTAGTTTTTGGCAAAGGCAGGTCCAGCCGTTTCGGAGATACGGAGCAAAGAGTGCAGAAAATAGAAATCGAATTTTTGAGAGAACGGAGTATCCGATTTGAATGATCTAAAAAACATTCAATTAGTAATGATTGGGAGAAGTGTTTATTAGTTTTTGGCAAAGGCAGGCCGAGCCATTTCGAAGATACGGAGCTAAATATGTTAAAAATGGCAGTTTTTGAGAGAACTAAGCGTCCGATTTGAATGATTCAAAGAACTTTCTGCTTGTCTTAACAAAATAATTGATTTTGGAAAAAAAAATTTTGTCCCATTTTTTTTTTTTTTTTTTTTTAATTTTTTGTATACCGAAAATAATTCAGATTTTATTTTTAATTCTGACTATAGTTCTAATACACTTTAAACAAATAATTTCAACTTTGCAATTCAGTTTATATAATTCTTATAAATATTAGATTTAGACAATGTTACAATATTAATAATAATCTATTTGAAAACATTCAGTATTCCTCGAACATTTCGTTACGGTACGGGAAGTTCCAGCAATTTGCCTTAAGGCACGATGCCACCCACCCCACTAGTTTTCTTTTACTTTAAATCTTCATGAACGGTATTTAAAAAAGTTAGTATAAAGTATACATAATCATATTTAAATATAATAGTTATCTAGTGACACATTGTGAGAAAGTGAATATTGAAGCCCTTTAGAAACCATAATGCATTCTGTGCGAGCGTTTTGTGAACGATACAAATCTGATCTTTGAAAAACGTGGTACTTTTTATTTGGATCGAAAATTAATGCGGACTAATTTAGGCATTTATGTATTTATCGCAAAGGAAAAAATATTACATGTATCTGTCATGCACATATGTTAATGTACATGCCGAAATATTTTGGTAAAGATTATCTTAAAAATAGTAAAAATATTTTATTGTACGATATAAGTAAGTTAAGTTTAATTTTAGTAAGTAAATTATCAACAAAAAATTGGCATAAATGTATTATCCTCAAGATATAGCGATTGTGTTTCTAACTTACAATTAGAATTGTTAAGTATATGCTTTGGCATGGAAGGAGAACCTCAGTGAAAAATCAAGAATTTATACAGAATAACAAGTGAAACAAAATTTTATTAAATTTTTTAAAGTGGTAAATACGAGTCACTTATTAATACGTGTTACGAAATTCCAGATCAAAGTTATATACAGTATTATCTCTGTAAAAAATGTAGCCATGAATATTATATTTTGCATTGGTTGAATGATGAACTATTATTCCCTTTAAAATTTCTTTAAAATTAAAAATAAGATATTGGACCTGTTTGTTCCTGGCTTTCGCATTTTACCGCGTCTGTGGGATAAAAAAACAGGTGATAATTTTTTTAAAAAAAACGGCAAAAAACAACACATTTCTATATATATTCTGAACTTTATGTTTCGAGTCACAGTTTGACTTTTTTTATTGAATTAAACTTTTTAAAAAAAAATCATACAAAATAAAAAAAAAGCTTGATTAATAGTCATATTCGTGAAAAAGAATTAATTTGATTTGAAAAATATTATATAATAGACAACAATCATGACGATATATTTAAAAAAAAACTAATAAAATATGTTTGTTTCAAACATCTCGTTAAACTTTTAAAACATAATTTCGTTTCAGTTTTAATAAATGGACAGATGCCTGCTCAAAAACTTTTATGTTTTTAATTATTAATCAGTCAATATACAAAATATTATATATGTCTTATCTTATATATAAAAATGAATCGCAAAATGTGTTGGTAAGCGCATAACTCAACAACGCCTGGACCAATTTGGCCAATTCTTTTTTTGAAATGTTCGTTGAAGTTCCAGGATGGTCTCATGACGAGAAAAAATCGTCTCTAACGTACGTTTTCTAACTAAAACGTAGAATCAATGTTTATAATACGTAAATAAATAAGGTAAATTAGAGAATTTATAAAGGTAAACTGGTGCACAGGTATACGTAAAATGGTAGAGAGAAGAACTGGTATCTAGACGAATATATAGACAAATAAACAGGATAACAGGTTAATTGATAGACATGTAGAACGGGATGACAGGTAAATTTGTAGGCCGGTAAAATAGTAGATTGATAAACAGTTGATAGGTAAATCAGTAGACAAATTGTTAAACAGGTTAATTGTTTATCAGGTAAATTATTGAACAGGTTAATTGGTAGACATTCAGAACCGGATGACAGGTTAATTGGTAGACATTTAGGACGGGATGACAGGTACATTGGAAAACATGTAATTTGGTTGACAGGTAAAATGGTGTATTGATAAACAGGTCGATAGGTAAATTCGTAGACAGGTAAATTGATAGACATGTGAATTGGTAGACAAGTAAATTGGTGAAAAAGTAATTTGTTGGATAGCTGTTGGTCAGGTAAATTGGAGGATATGTAAAATGGTAGACAGAACAACTGGTAGATAGACAAATAACAAGACGGATAAACAGGTTGACAGGTAAATTGGTCGACATGTGAAACGGGTTGATAGGTAAATAGGTTGACAGGTAAATTGGTAAGTCGGTAAAATGGTAAATTGATTAGCAAGTTTATAGGTAAATTCGTAGACAAATTGTTAAATATGTAAATTGTTGAACAGATAGTAGTAACGTTAAACTACATGCAACAAATACACATCTTTGTTCAACTTTTTAATTTAAACTAAATCACGGCAAACCGTGAACGGGTACAGCTAGTATATATATATATATATATATATATATATATCATATTTTGCATCTATATATTTTTTTTGCAGGGCCGCGCCAAGGCTACCGGATAATGGAAATTACCTTTACGCACCATAGAAGAAAAAGCTACCACTCACAATATTTAACGACATTGTCACAGATACTTTTATTATAGAAATATTTTAAAACATATCTGCAGACTCTGAAATGGTAAAAATTATTATTTAACCATCTAGTGAAATGAAAAGAGGCTCTCCGACTGGTTCTGATAACTAAATTTCTATAGTATAGAATTTATCATCCTGTGCAATGTCTTACTTATTATTACCAAGTAATTGTGATATACTAATTAGAATTAAAAGAAAACTTATATATATAGTTATGAAAAGGGCATTTATATCAACCTTCATAATACTTTTATTTTGCTGGCGATGAGTAATTTTTATGAAATATTTAAGAAGTGTGATGTGTTGTTGATATGAGAAAAGTTAAAAATTGATAAACATTTGATCGAAATAGTTTTTATTAATTTTAAACACTCATAGAAAAATATTCAAAGTAAATAGATGATACTTTTGAATTTTAACTATTACTTTTTTATATTTATTTTAAATTCCCTCGCAACAATAAAATGAATTTTCCTATAAAGAAAGATACCAGACTCTGGTTAAGTCAAACTCTAGTTTGTTCTCTATTGCAGTTTTCCATGTTCATACAAGAATAAATTGTCGAATGTTTTTTTCTTCCTTAAGACGATCTACTTTGCGACCATTGAAACATTTTCTATGTTTGGAATTGCGTTTAATCAAAATCTCTTCTGCTTTTTGTGGTAGGTCGCCAACTGTGTTGAAGGGTTTTAAAAAGTTTAATATATATAAAAATAAATACAACATTTTAAATGAATATCAAAATAAATAACAATAATGTTATTTCTCCATACGTTAAAATAATATCAAATCAAATTAATATCTTTTATGCATTAAGTCAATGGTGGTTGTATTCTAAGCTCTCACAATATAGGGAATTGAGAAAAGTTTTTTATGGACTTTATTGTATTTATAGCAAATTCACTTGAAAATATTTACAGGGCTTTTTATTTTTTGTTTTGTGCTTTATTTACTTAAAAATATTGCATGACTTACTATTAGCATATTAGTAAATGATTTCATTGAATTTGCAACATATTAAACTGGAGTGATTGGAACAATTTATATGTAATAGGATAATTAATGTTAAATGTTATTGTATATTTATATAATATTTTTGTATTAATTTATTATTTAATAACATGTTTTGTGCAATAAATTTATTTTTATTATAATAATTTCTTTTATTGTAATAAATTAAAATATTTATAATTAAAATTACGCTTTACATGCAAACAAATGTGCGTTAAAAATTACGTTCAGTTTCAATTATATATTTATTTACATCAACATAATTATGATTTTTAATAGATTAATCTACTGCTAAAAAATATATATATTCACCCATAAATAAATATATTCATCTGATCCTGATCTGTAAGTTATCTAATATACATATAATACTGATAAGTATACTAATTTCATTTAAAACATTTGTTTTTCACTTAAACATATTTTGCTCAATTTGAATATGATATCAAGTTAATATGTTTCTATTCACCATTTTAATATGCTTATAAGCTAATAAATGCAAAGAATGAACCAATTATATTGTCTAGGGAATGAACATATTATTAACCTAGGACATAAGTTCAGCACAATAAGTTAATAATATTCATATAATTATATTTATTATTTGGAATGTAATGCCTCATCCCCATTGCACGAAACCGTACGGCGAATCTGTTCGCAATGTGCGCAGGTGGTGCGCAGACTAAATTATTGCAAACGAAGCAAACCACGCTCACGTTGCGAACAGGATTCGCAGTCGAAAAAAAAATTCTGCATACCTTTATTCAGCGGTTTCTGAACATTTTGGCATACCTTAGAAACAATTGATATATGTGCGTGTGTTTGTATATACGTGCGGATACAATTTTTTGTCAACGATTTTGAGAACACGGAACAACCGATGTGAATGATTCAAAAAATATTCAATCCTGCTAATGGGAAGACATGCTAATTAGTTTTTGGCAAAACCAGGTCTATCCGTTTCAAAGATATGGAGCAAAAAGTGCCAAAAATAGAAACTCAGTTTTTGAAAGAACGAACCTTTGATCTTGGAACGTGAATTTATGCAAACATTTTCATTATCGATTATTTTGCGATTACTATAACTTATCTTTCGGGAAGTCAAAAATTATATCTAACGATAAGTAATTTAATATAAAAATATTTGTTGTGTATATAAAAATTAAAATCTTGTCTATTAAAAAGGGCGCCTGATTTGACAGGGCCTAGGGCGGTAGAAAGTTTAGTCCGGCAATGAACAAAATAAAATTAATGAAAAAACAGTTAAATTTTTGTTAGCATGATTACATGACAGCCATTGATTAGCAGTCCATGTAATATATAAAGTCTATGAAGACAGCACATGGCAGATTATCATTTTCGAAATATCGATATTTGATATTGTCAGTTGTAAGCAGTTGTAAGTTTGAGACATAATCTAACCTCACATTTGCATAACCTCTATTAGTTAAAAATATTATAAATATGGAATGAACTGTTTGTGGATGAATTATTTTAAATTTTACTTTGAAAGAGTAACTCAAATCTTTTTGATGCTTTTATATATTTCAATTAATCTACTGTAAATTGTTTATATATAGGGTGATTTATTTTACACATTGCTTAATATCATAATCTTTATCTTTTAGCTTCTCTTTCACTTATAAATATGTGTCATTTTACATATTACTCAAAATAACTCATTTAACTTTAATATAATTTTATTTCACTTAATGTTACTTAAGTACTCTAATTCTTTATTTAATTTTTGTTCAAAGTTTAATAGTTTAATCAAAATGCCTAAGAGAACATCATCTTCGAATAAACCAAACAAGAAATCTAAAGCAAGAACATTGCCAGTAAGACGAAGAAGTATCAAAAGCCAATATATGTGCAAAGTATTGGACTCACCAGTAAAATCAGCTAGTGATAAGAAGTTATATCGGTAAGACATTCAATCTTTGTATTTCTATCAAATGCAGTTACCTAATTATAAAAGATCTCATTGATTTTTGGTAATGTTTGAAGTAAATTATTTAGAATAACAAAAATAGCATCAAAACAATGTAGAATTTAAATTACTTTATATATTTCAATACAATCGACTTGCTTCTGTTAGTTTATGTTTTTTTTATATATCTATTCTATAGTTATATATAGATTTATTCAATATTTATTTAATATATTTATTCTGTTAGTTTATGTTTTTTTTATAGTGTTACACTGCGTTGTACTTTTAACCTTGAACGGTGCCCACAATGCAATGCTATCAATAACATCAAATATAGGAGGGCATTATGTGCTCCTCCTATTTCTCGTTTGTTAATATAATAGTATTTTATTATTTTACACAAATTTAGTGTTCAATCAATTTTATATTATAATTAATGTTTTCTGTTGTTTTTCCTGGTTTGGTATGTATAATTTTCTCCTTTTATATATTTATATTTATCATCAACTGTGTATTTATGTTATATATTTTTTAGATTACTGAATGATGACACACATCAAGTGTCGAAACGTTTAATGGAATGAATAATTTTGTTATTTAATCTTTTTTTTAATTTGACGTTTATGTTGCAAAAATATTACAAATATGTATCAACGTCGACAAAACTATCATCATATATATATATATATATAAATATATATATATATATATATATATATATAATGAATATTTTAATGATTAATACTCCACTAATTCAATCTCAGCTTTATTCTTTTTGTATTCCGTTCAAATTACTGTTGAATGATATTTGTTTATGTACTCATAGCTCATATGACGTTTTGTTTTCAGAACCATAAAATTGTCTAACAATTTAATCGCTCTTTTGATCTCTGACCAATCTGCTGTTACATCTGATTCTGAATCTTCCTGTAGTGATTCAGATGAATCTGAAGATGAATTGAGTTCTTGCTCAATAGAAAGTGATGCTTCTGATCACAGCGTGAGTTATATGGATAACAATCATTTTATAATATACTGCAGTCTTGATAATCTCAATATACAGATCAATATTAGATGTTTTTACTGCTTTTTTTGATAGTATGATTCTAAATAAACAAGAAAAGATCAGGAAAAATCTTACTAGAGTATATAAAATATAATAGAAAAAATGTTATAATACTACACGTAAACAATGAATATTGAATCACAGCCTTATGTATTATATGGATATATATATATATAACAGTTATTGTATGACACTTTTATTAGGCTAATTGATTAATTTAAATCTGTTGTGCTGCGCTTAATTTAAATCAATTATAAAAAATGTGATTTTAATTATAATTTTGCTTTTAGAAGTTGTATTTTTTTATCAAAATAGTTTTTACAAAACTTGAGAACAGATTTGCTACCTTATATTTCCTTGCAGATGAAAATTTTTATCTTCAATATAGTACCTCTATTTTGAGGCATAAATATTTGTCTTATTTTATTTTTTTAGATGACTTCGCTGCATTCTGTGAATGAAAAAAAATCAAGTAGTAAATTGGCTGCAGCTTCGCTAACAGTTGGTGTAGGATCCTTTAGTGATCCTCATGATGTTCAGGGTCTAGCCCATTTTTTAGAGCATATGGTTTTTATGGGAAGCAAGGCTTTTCCTTCTGAAAATGATTTTGAAGCTTTTGTTAAGGTGATTTAGTTAAAATACTCTGTTCGATATCTCTTTTTACTAGTATTAATACAGTTTTCTCCTTTTTTGCATTTGCTTTAAAATTCAGAGGAAAGGTGGCTCAAGTAATGCTCATACTGGTATGGAAAATACCACTTTCTATTTTGAGGTCAAAGAATCAAGTCTTGAGGAAACATTATTTAAATTTGCTCAATTTTTTATTGAACCATTATTAAAGCAAGAAGCCATGACCAGAGAGAGGAAGGCAGTTAATTCTGGTAAAAGTGACAGTTTTTTAAATTTATCGGATACATTATATTGCTGCAATACAGTATTAAACAAATTTTTAAATTTAGGCTGATATTTTATTATCATTTTTTTCAAATTTGATAACATATTAACGCAGCAATACAAATATATCTGAAATATTTGTAACAATGAATATATAATAAATGATTATTTCATAAAATGCATTCAAAAGCATTTTATAAACCTTCAAATGTTCTGATATTTTTTATAAGAGTTTCAGATGGCTACACAAAGTAATGAGGATCGTGTTGAACAACTGTTACTGAGCTTGGCAAGAGATGGGCATCCAGCTAGGACTTTTTCATGGGGAAATGAAGTATCATTGCAAAAAAATATTACTGATGAAGTTTTGCACAATCATTTACATACTTTTCGAGTTAGGCATTACTCTAGTAACAGAATGACGCTGGCACTGCAGGTAAAAAAAAAAAATATCCAGCTAATATATTAGATTGAAATTAGCTATATCATTATTATATTAAATTATTAGCTATATTATTATTATTTGAAATTTTCTAAAAACTTTGTGAAATAGACTTAGTATAACTTTTAAAGAGCTTTTATTAAGTTAAATCAAAATGTAAATATTAAAATCAGTTGGAATGACTTTTACTTGTAATATTCATATACAATTTTTCTTTTTTATTTGGTGTTCTGTTCAAAGGCAGTTTACTTTGTTTTTCAAACTTCTGCTCCCATTTTATATATATATATATATATATATATATATATATTTATTTATTTATTTATTTATAAATCTATAATTGTACATTTGTTTTTAAATAAAAATTAGTCTAAGAAGTCTTTGGATGAGCTTCAGAAAATGGTAGTAAATATATTATCTAATGTACCAAATAATAATCTTGAGGCACTGAATTTCAAAGAGTTTGCTGATGAATCTTCTTTCGACACAGAAAAATTCAAAAAGATTTATTACATGAAACCTATAGGAAATATTTTCAAGGTGAGTAATTTATATATTTTTAAGGATTTATTGAAAAACACCGAGTTAGTTCTAATTTACAATTTATTTATTGAGTACACATGATGCCATAGACATTGAAATTCAATATTTGTAACTCATGTAAAAGCAGCAGTAGAAGGTTAAGGATTTGGATAAGCATTTATATATTTCATATATTTATAATCAAGCAACTACATGCACATACTTTCTATTATAAAGTATATCATGCGAGAGTTTATTTGCAGGTTTACTTAACATGGAGCATGCCATCTCTTTTGAGCATTTATCGCTATAAACCACATACTTATGTATCATGGATTCTGGGGTACGAAGGGACTGGAAGTTTGTTGGCATATTTACGCAAGAAGTATGATATTGACTTAAAAAAAAATTGATTTTATTACATGAAAATATTAAATTTTCAATATAAAATTATATATTCTAATTTAATATTATAATATTAAATTAATAATTTTCTATTTATTTAATTTATTATTCATGATCATCTTTTATCATGAAAAGGAATGTAAAATTCTGCTTATGTACAATCTACTTAACAAAAATTAAAAGTAATTCGCAGCAAGCGGAGAGAAAAAGATTTATGCTCGAATAATATTTTATGGTCGAGTTATTTAATACACCTATAATATAGTTTTTTTTTCTGAATAATCGAATTTATTTTTTTATTTTATGTTCTAGATTGTGGGCAATATCTATTGAAGCTGGTAATAGTGAAGCAGATTCAGAACATAATACTTTATATTGTTTATTTGGAGTGACCATGGTGTTGACTGAAGATGGTATGAGGAATTTAGAACATGTATGTACATCTTTAATATTCTTGTTAGGAATTTATCAATACAAAATAAATACATTAATGCAAAATATATATAATAAATATTCATTGTGCTTATATATATATATATATATATATATATATATATATATATATATATATAAAACTAAAGCAATTGTCATACTTTTTACTTTACCATACATTTCGGTCTTTGTCGAGACTGTCATTCAGTATAACAAAGAAAATAAATTACACATAATTACACAACACTATTACACACTGTGAAGTCTAGATATTAATAATTGAAACATTTGAAACTATATATATTTAGTTGACAATTTTGTTACTTTGTTACATTGTTTAGTGTTATATATATATATATATATATATATATATATATATATATATATATATATAATTAAATATGTAAATATTTTTTCATAGATCTTCCATGCAGTGTTTGCATATTTAGAATTGATTAGACGGAAAGGTGTGAATGAGAAAATGTTCAATGATATAAAACTATTAGATGAAATAGGTTTTCAATATGCCCAAGAAGTTGATGCTGTAGATAACGTTGAAGATATTTCTGAGAACATGCAATTATATGCACCTAAAGATTATCTTACTGGATCTGAATTGATGTTTGAATATAGTTCAGATTATATATTTCAAGTTTTAGATAGACTTAATGCAGAATCTGTGAATATAATTGTTCTAGATTCAACTCTCAATGATGATGTTTATAATGAAGTGGAACCTTGGTTTTCAACTAAATATTTTAGCCGAGGTAAATATAATTTGCCTATTCAGTTCTTCAATATATGTTATAATGAAGATGAGATATATGATTTGACAAACATTGTTAATTTAAATTTAAGCATATATTTTTGGTAATACATTTTGTATTTGATAGATATTCCTATTCAGTGGATTGAGGCATGGAAAAGCATTCAGATTTATCCAGAATTTGAGTTGCCAAATGTCAGTAACTTTCTTACGACTGATTTTAGTATAATGCAGATTCCAGAAGATATACCTGTAATGCCTGTTCAAGTTCATTGTGATGCTATTTTAGGGATCTGGCATAAGTTTGACAATATTTTCAAGCTTCCCAAAGCTCATATGTATTTTTACTTTATAACGCCTTTAGTGCAGTATTCTGCTAAACAGTATGTATGGGACATATTAAATGAAATCAACTATTTTGTCATCATTATAATAATAATCTTATATTACAAATATTAATAATATATGTTGTTTTTTTTTAGAAAATTTGGAAAGTCATTTCATATTAATTATTTTGTTATTGTTTAGTGCTGCATTGGTGGATCTGTACGTGTACATATTGAAGCATGTTTTGGTGGAAACCTTATACCCAGCAGTTGCAGCACATCTGAATTATACAATATATGCAGCTACTAAAGGTTTTATTGTGAAAGTTGATGGATTTAATGAGAAATTGCCGGTACATTGCAGTATTTGAAAATTATTGTAGTTTTTATAAGTTTTGCTTATATCTTTACAATTTTGAACTTAGGTAGCTCAGCTCAAATGCAAATCAATATCTACACATGGCAGTATAATATGAATGAAGTGGTGAATTATTACAATTGCCATTAATTTATTAAATCAAGATATATATATATATATATATATATATATATATATATATATATATATATATATAAACTATTTTAGAATAGTGTTTAAGTTTATTTTTATTTAATTTTATGGGATTTTTTTTTAGATGCTTTTCAACTTGATTATTCAAACAATGAATACATTGCTTTCAAAGTTTACTCCAGAAATTTTTCAAATAATAAAAGAACAACAATTAAAGAATTATCACAATTATTTTATTAAACCTGCTCGCCTGATTAAGTAAGTTTTAATTTTAAAAAAGTAAAAGCTACTTTTGATTTAGAACATTTAGGTGATTGGAATGTATTGTTGATAACTTACGAATATCTTGGTTTTGAAACAGAGATCTTCGCTCGAGTGCATTGCGACAAATGTTTTGGAGTTCATTAGATAGATTTGCTGCTTTAAAAGAGGTATTTTTGATTTTTTTTCACACATAAAACAGTTAAAATTACTAATTTGTTTTCATTCTAGATTTCGTATGTTGATATGCAATATTTTTCTAAAGATATATTAAAATCAATGAAAATTAAATGCTTAGTTCAAGGAAATATGTCAGATTTGATAGCCAAGCAAGTGATTAATAATACAATTAGTCCTCTAGGTCTGGAGAAACTTCCACATAGTGCAAAACCATTGGTAAGTTTTTGAAAATATATCAAAAAGTACTTCATAAAACAAGTTATAAATGGTTCAAATTTATTGGAATATATAGAGAGAATCCAAATGATTAATAAACTTAGAATCAACTTGGAATTTTATTACAACCAGAAAATGTATTTGTATATAATATTATTATATTATATAATTAATTTTATTTTTACATTTCTCATATATCTGATATTATTAATTGATGAAAATATATAATTAAAAAAAATGAACTGAAAATAAAAAGTCAATATAATAAAAAATTTCAATAATCTCTTAAATCGTTATTTATTTCAATGAGATACAATCATAAAAGTAAAATGAATGAGGTTGAAGGATAATATTATCAAATTGATATTTATATTCTTTTTTTTTTTTTTGTTAAGTATGATAAAAATGTATATTAAGGATAATTTTCTATGTATCATTTCTGTAAAGTTTTTTACAATAGCTTTTGAGAACCATGAAATTCTGATGATAAAATTGCTGTTACTAGGGCTCATCACTATACTTTCCTAAAATTCATAATTTTTTGTATTGAAGAAAATAGTGTGGGTGCTAATTGTTACTTTTTATTTTACAGGTGAGAGTAGTGCAAATTCCAGAAGGAGAAAGAATCATTTGCATGTCGTCTTTAAACAAGGATGATGTAAATTCCGTTGTTATGAATTATTATCAAGTAGGAAAACTGAACATGGTAGATTATGCAATTTTGGAATTATTAATGGTAATAATTATTAAGCATCTTATCACATAAGTATTTTAATGTATTTATCTTTATTGCAAATTAATATTGAATTCAATTAACAAACCTTTTAATTTGCTCTATATTCTCTTGTAAAATATTTATATTATTTTTAAATTAATTAGTTATATTTCAGGCAATTATGGAAGAGCCTATTTTTGACGTCCTAAGAACTAAAGAACAATTGGGATATGACGTTCGATGTGATATGAGTGATTTCTTTGGAGTACTGGGTTTTTCTGTAACTGTACATTATCAAGCTGACAAATTTGAACCTCAATACATAAATCAACGTATTGAAGCATTTTTAACAGATTTCAAGCAAATTTTGTTGAAATTATCTCCTGCTGATTATGCAGACTTTCAAGATTCTTTAATAAGAATTAAACAATGCCCAGATGTAGATTTAAGTCAAGAAGTTTCTCGCAATTGGTCTGAAATAACATCAGGCGAATATATATTTGATAGATTATACAAAGAAGTGGAGTTTATTAAAAATACAACGTTAGACGTAATCATCAAGTGGTTTGATGAACACACAGTTGGCGGGGCCTCATTCAGGAAAGTTTCCTTTCAGGTTCTTGGGCATAAGCCTTCTGAAGATAAAAGTTCACATCTGGATAAAGGTAACCAAACCTTTCTGATTAAAATTATGAAGTATTTCATTCATTTTGACTTCATCAAACTCAAAATTCTAAGATAAAAATTTTAAGTTTTATTTTAGTTTAATTGTTGTTTGTTCTATGATAACAACGTAATTGTAAAACAAAACAAATATTTGTTTGTGTTAATTTTTAGTTTCATTTATATTGTATATACATCTGATTGACCTATTTTACAGACTTAGGAAATGTGATTAGTCAAAATTTAAATGAATCATGTTTATTATAGATAAACTTATAAGTTTTTTATAGATTTTTTATTTATATTTAGAGCTCTGAATGAATAAAAACATTACTGATAAATATTTTTTGAGATGTAATTGAATCTAATATTTTTTTCAGTGACTGAGCTCGTGTTAGCATCCACCGATTCATGTCTAGGTATTTATTGAATATTTATTGTTACAAATATTGAATGAAGTAATGATTTCATTTTTATTTCAGATGAAAAAACTGAATATGACACAAATTTAGAATCATACTTAGTGAACTTAGAAGCAGACAAAACGAATTTATATATCACTAACGTTGAGAAATTTAAAAATGACTTGTATTTATATCCAATTTTCAAAACTAAACTTACATAGCAGCGATTTATGGCGTTTCTAGTGTTTTATAATGTAGTGCATCTTGTTGTTAGTGGTGTTTGACATTGTGCCTTGAAGCAAATTGTTGGAACTTTCTTTTCGTAATGAAATATTCGAAGAATATTAAATGTTTTCAAATATATTATTCTAAATACTGTAACTTTTATTATTCATGTTGTATAGACAAAATATAAGAGCTTATGAATTAGACAATGATGTTTATATAAGTTTGCATGAAACGGAATGAAAAGCGGAGTTAGAATGAAGGACCTTATATCATATTTCTAAGAATTATATGAACTGAATATCAAACTTAAAATTATCAAGTATATTAGTGCGTTTTAGAATTTTAGCTAAAATTAAATTTATAATCCGAATTATTTTCGATATTCAAAAAAAAAAAAATTGAAAATTAGAAAAAAAGAAATAATTGTTTCGTCTATACAAGCAAAACATTTTTTGAATCATTAAATTCGGATCTTTCGTTCTCTCAAAAATTGACATTTTTTGCACATCTAGCTCTGTATCTCTGAAACAGCTGGACCTGTCTTTGCGTAATGCGTAATGATGGGGAGAAATTGTGATTAGTTTTTAATCACCATTTCTCCCCATCATTATGAATTGAATGTTGTTTGAATCATTCAAATCGGATGCTTTGTACTCTCAAAAACTCGATTTCTATTTTCTGCACTCTCTGCTTCGTATCTCCAAAACGGCTAGACCAACTTTTTGCCAAAAACTAATCAGCACGTCTCCTTGTGAATAGGAATCGAATGCTTTTTGAATAATTCAAATCGGTTGACCAGTGCTCCCAAAAACGTCGACAAAAATTGTATCCATACATATATACATATCACATACACCCATACACACACACCCACACATCCTTTTTTTAAGGTATGCTAAAATGTTCAGAAACCACTGAAACGTGAAGATACGCAAAAAATTTCATTTTCGATTTTTGGCCGATTATTCTAACTTACCATATGAGAAGTTAATAAATGAATGAATGGTTTATAATATGTTATTTTATGAATTCTTCATAAAATATTTAGCTTTGAAATACCGTGGTAATTGTTGAGTTTTTAATATGATATAATTATGGTTTTTCATGTTAGGGGATTAGGGAAAGTTAGTTATTAATGCATCAACAGTTGTGGTCGGAAAATAGGAAAACAACATTCTTTGTATGAATACAAAGTCTTTCGCAATGTTTTAAACTAGATTTATACTTGTTTATCTAACTCAATTTGGGTTAACAGTTATACCATTTGAACAGTGAGTGGACAGAAAAAGATTTTAAAGAGGGCCTAGCACTTTTACTAGGAAGATCCTTACGATGGCCATGCGCGCAATAATGAAATTTATAACGATTCAACTAACTTGTGGAGGTTACTTGCGTAAAGAATCGCCGCATATAGTTTTGCCTCTTCACTGTTCAAATGGAAATAAATTCTTTGAATGTCTTTATTTTTTTTCTAATCTAATTATTCTTCTCGGGACGTTACCACCAAGATCGACAGTAGGAGAGGACAGAAAGGGAAGAACGAAGCACAAACTTGCTTTTGAAAATAAAGAAGCCTGCACAGTAATAATGCATCATCCAAGGATGTTCTGCTTTTGGACATAACTATAGATTTGGACAATCAAAATTTAATTGTATATAAGAAGATAACGCCTACCTGGACTTATATCCTTTTTGGGTTATGTCGATCTGGTAACTTTTCCAACCCCTTTCAGGCTCATTTAACAGGTACAGATATTTGTTTTACTGCCATACGAAAGTTACGGCTCGGATGAAGCGATCGCTTCGTCATGCGTTTACATGTTATTATGATCACCATACCCCGGTTTGGCCGGGACAGTCCCGGATTACTGATTGTCCCGGGTTTTCGAAAAGTTTGAGTTTGAATTGAATTCACGTAATTACTTGATAATGAAATTACAATTTCCCCTCAAAGATCTGAAAATGATGTTTTGCTTATATGAAACAATGTGTTATGAGTGAGAAAATAACTGAATGCGAAATTCCAAAGGCTGATTAATATGGCCTCTCACGATAATAATAATTTCGAACTTCAAATTTAAATTTTACGAAAATTAAGAAAAATTATGAAAACGAACTTTTTGACTGCCTGAAACATAAATGTTATTTTTTTTTTAATTTATGAAGAATACTGAATAGAATTTAATTCAAGGCTTAAAAGCGAAAAAACATATACATGAATAATAAAGTTTTTACCAAAAGCTAGTAACACTGATTAAAAAAAAATATTTACAAAAAAAGATTTTTATTGTATCCTTTAAATAGTATTTGTTATTTATTTAAGTTATTTAGCTTGAAGAGCTTTCCCTTAACTCTGAGATGAAATGTAATAATTACTGATGCAAATGATAACATTTATAAAACTTATAAAAATGGTATTTCCTAAAATATTATTTTGAACTAAAATAATTAATTTTTGAGTTTGTATGCATCTCAAGTATTTTTAAGGTTTTTAAATATATATATATTTAAGGCAATTACATAAAACAATTGCATTGATCTTGCCTGAATTTTATGTATTATTTCTATCATACATCAGTATTTTTTACAGAATTAGACTATACCAAGTCAAACTTAATCCGGAACAGAGCTCAATCACAGCAAATGCGTGTTCTTACTGTTACAATACAACATCTATCAAAATAAATGTATGAACAAACATATATAAGCCATTGAGCAAAAACCTTTTATACATTTACTATTACAAACACAGAAAAACATTCAGATTGAAATAACAATTTTAAATATTACTAAAACCTAATACGTCAATTTTTCCCTTCTTGCAAAATCAGTTAGCAGCGCGATGTAATGCTTAAGATTAAGCTTAGAAAATAAATGCAGTTTAACTTTGAGATTGGCGGGTACATAATAAGTGTTTGTTGCAAAAAATATCATTTTAGAATTCTTATTTTCCAACTAATATATAAATTTTATCATAAATATTTCGTCAATAATTATTTATATATATTTTCCTAAAAATATCTTTTTAGATAATCACATCAAAAGTTTATATACAAATTTCTATTAATATATTTGTTTTTTTTTGTTACTTTCAATACAACATTAAAGTTTATCATAACTTACATGCAATAAGTTATGATTTCGAGCGTTATACATACATCCTAATATCATACGTTTATACAGTTTATAGATAATAAATGTAGGTAGATTATTAAAGTTTGTTATTCATAAATGATATTTGTTGTTATAGTCGTATTCAGAAGGCCAATTTTTAGATATTTATCGACACAAACATCCATCTCATTTTTTATTAAACGATTTCATTGAATGCGTCTACGTTTTGTCAGCATTTGAGGTCAAGTGCTCGCACAACATTTCAGATCTCCACAGAGTTATAGTTAATAAATTCAATTATTCTATTATTTTTTCAATGAAATCGAAGAATTCATATACATATATGTTTAAATGTATTGC
Source organism: Ctenocephalides felis (assembly GCF_003426905.1). Taxonomy (NCBI): domain Eukaryota; kingdom Metazoa; phylum Arthropoda; class Insecta; order Siphonaptera; family Pulicidae; genus Ctenocephalides; species Ctenocephalides felis. Next base: position 79,870,645 of record NW_020538040.1, on the reverse strand, counting down.
TTAGTGTCTTAGAGGTACATTAGAAGAACTTTGATTTTAATTATAAGGAATTCTGCAAGCAGAACTAGGTGTTACATCAACTTCTGAATTATTTTACAAAAATTTTTTCAATGAAATCGAAGAATTCAAATACATATATGTTTAAATGTATTGCTTAGTGTCTTAGAGGTCCATTAGAAGAACTTTGATTTTAATTATAAGGAATTCTGCAAGCAGAACTAGGTGTTACATCAACTTCTGAATTATTTTACAAAAATTGAATAGCTAAAATAAAGTACATATGGAAGTCGTTTACCGATATAGAATAGATTACGCGATTAATAGTTAGATTACGCATTGGTGTACACAAATTTTCTTCGTACTTATCCAGTACAAATGCATTGTAATGCTAATACAGCCTGACGGGTTTCAGTTGAATTTTCTTAGATATTTGCTATTATTTTTTGTTCAGGCAAAAACGCGCTATCAATTACTATTATATTTGTTATCGAGAATAATACACAAATTGAAAGGTTTTCGTATAAACTATGATGAAATCATTTTTGAAAAAGGTGCGGTTTTCTAAAAATTATCACACACTCGCTGCTAGTATTGAATTTTAATATTGTAGTTTTCAATAACTTGATAATACACCACAAATGAAAGCATAATATATTACATTACTATGAGCTAACTTGTCCTCTTTTCCATATTTTATTTGATCATTTCTTTTACATTTTTGTTTTCGTTCTTTTCTTTAAAATTGTATTTTCTCAAAATATTATCTATCATGCACATTGTAAATGTTTTTTGCCACATTTAAAGTTTTAAATATTTCTAGTATTTATAACCATATAATTTTTCTAATATTCATAACAATATAATATAATTTTTTATAGTCTAAAACGTAATAACTTACAGTCAGTTGATTCATCTTGTATTTCACAGTCATTTCAAGCCGATGATAGATCTTGGTGCGATGAACGGATTATTCGTTTGTATGAAATAATTATTAAACAACTGAAAACGTACATTTTTTCTAAGTGCGGCCAAATACGTCTATACATAATTTTTAATTACCTAAGAACCAGTTGCCGAAGACAGATTTTTCCAGTAAATTACAGCATCGTCATGTTATATTTATTTTTTGTCCACGTGTCACCGTTGGTGGAAGTCCTTATGCAATTCACGTCGAAATTTATAACACCTTCCTGGGTTGTACTGGTTTCCCAGTTTCATCATAGGCCCTGATCAAACACCTGCAATGATCTTGTTACGAGTTCATCTTTTAGACACGCCTCAAGAAATTCTTCGATTGTTATTACGCCATCCTGGTTCAGATCTAATTTTTGGAATACTTTGTCCACCTAAGTAATATATTTATATGTAGCTAAATTAAAATTTTAAAATTAAAAAAAAAAAATTAAAACATTAGAAAAAAAATTTCAAAACAGTCAAATTTTTTCTGAAATGATTCTGAAAAATTTGATATTTTCAAAGTTTTGAAATTTTTTTTTAAGTTTTTATACAAATTTTAGTTTTCGTTACGGGAAGATTTAGCAATTTTCCTTAAGGCGCGATGCCATGCACCAGTATAGTTTTATATATCATTCACCTATTTCGTGCAGGATTTATACTAGGGGATATGACGCATGTGCACTGGATAATTCGCAATATCTTATGAAAATAGTAAGTCGGAATGTATGCATGTGCGTACTTAGGTGTATTTTGCACTATGCAACCAAAGATAATTATTAGATAAACTTGATATAAACGGTAAATGCCAAAAATATCAAATTTCTAGCGACAATTGTCTTTTCAATGTTCATCCCACTCATTTGGTTGTTCCTTCTTCATGTGTGATCGCAAAGCGCTTCTTCGCGCATATTATATATGTTTACAATGTAAACATGTATGTAAACTTTACATCATAATATATATATATTAGGGTGGTCCTTAAAAAGGTCATTTTCGAATTTCCTTGCTCCCAGGGGCTCAAATGGTTCCAAATAGATAAAAAACAATTCTCTGAAAGGTTTAGCTCTTAATATTAACGTTTAGATAGAGCGCAATTCAATCAAAGTTTTGTATGGAAATAGCATGGAAAAATTTTCAAAAATTAAAAAAATGTTTTTTAGATGTAATTTAGCCAACAAATGAATGAATAAAACTCATTCATTTGTCGCTAAGTTATACCTAAAACATTTTTTTTTAATTTTCAAATTTTTTACCATGCTCTTTCCATACAAACTTTGATTGAATTGCGCTCTATCTAAACGTTAATATTAAGAGCTAAACCTTTCAGAGAATTGTTTTTTATCTATTTGGAACCATTTGAGCCCCTGGGAGCAAGGAAATTCGAAAATGACCTTTTTAAGGACCACCCTAATATATATATATATATATATATATATATATATATATATATTATTAATTTTTTGTTTTCAAGCTAAATGGGTACCTGTTCCCTCGCTTTGCGATCATCTTCCAGTTGATGGACTCGCCTCCCAAGTAATTCATGTATCGCTGCTACCACTTCACCTAATTCGCCATGTGATATGCATCCATCACCATTTAGATCATATAATTTGAAGGTCCATCGTAGTCTTTCATACACTGAGCCTCGTAGTAACGTTGACAAAGTAACCAGCAAATCCTATACGAGTTAATAGATATGTAATAACACACGTGTCGTAATAATTGTCAGACGAAACAATTGGATTCGTTATTGTTATTCAATTATAATAATATGTATTATAATAGAGCAGGCAAATCAATCAATAAAAAAAAAAGAATTTACAGTCTGGTTTCTAAAAATACTGGACTATTTTTTTCATATTTCTATTTTACTCACTCGGAAACTAATAGCACCATTGCAATTTACGTCAAAAGCTCTGAAAACGTAATGCGCATATAATGTAGAATCTGTAACAAAATTGTAAGGTTTTAAAGATATATATATATATATATATATATATATATATATATATAAAGTAAGAAAATGACTGAATATACGTACTTCCATGAGGAAAAAATTTTGCATAAATATCTTTGAAACAATCTTCATGTACAACGCCCTCGGGACACTCCTGCAAAATGTGATATTATAACGTTAGCTCATTGGATGCAATTTGGATTCATTGTTACAAGTTTTCAATTAATTAATTTTCAAAGCCTCAAAACCTTAAAAGCCTAAAAGCCTTAAAAAGCTTTTATATTTCGTTCCTGTGCTTTTGGTAAGCAGAGGAATCGTCGGCAAACCCAGATAATTAATCAAAGTTGTCTGTCTGTTATAAGTTGTAGTTTATTTGTAGAATCAACTATTAAACCGTTTGCATAAACCGTGAAATAGAACGACCAACCATGAGGGATAAAATTTTCATATCCATTGGTCAACAGACGGATCAAAATGGTAAAAAAAACTGCTATGCATTTGGTAACTTTGGCAATTGATTTGTTCGATACGTCCAAACTCTTGAATATTCTTATAGCCATTGTGATTTGAATTGGTGATAATAAATTGGCATAATAGTGACTTATAAAAGTTATATGCTCGAGTTTTTTTGACAATAGGCTTCCATCAATGGTGCATTACGAAACTACCTCTAAAATGGCTACATATTATATTTAAAATTTGATTATATCACTTACAGTTTTAAATCCGCGGTACATGACGCGAATTTCTTGCCGAGTGAACTTTGTCTGGCGACAAAGATCCTCGAGGGCCACGGGAACAGGTTTAGGTATCCGAGAGGGCTCCAATTCGTACACCACCTCTTCTATCGGCGTATCTGGTGGTGTTGCCATCACAAGGCAGGCGGCTCACTTTATTTGAATTGGTTAAACGGCCTCAACTTCTTGACACGATTCGCATATAGGATGTATATTTTAATTTTACAAAATAGGATGCAAAATCTAAGCGAATTTGTAAATATTTTAGATCAAGCTGTTATTGCAACTGCTCAAATTCGTTCACCCAACTTAATAGTGAGTAATAGATGATCCACTACTAGCACATTCCGCAATTATTTAATATTAAAATGAAGTTTCTATTAAAACCTAAAATGAAAAATATTTTCATCAATACTCGAAATTTATCACACGTAAAATGTCTCATACACAAAAAGTATATAAATATATATATATATATATATAAACATAATATATATATATATATATATATATATATATATAAATATATATGAGATTCAGTCTTATAAAAATTTAACATACATCTCGTATATATATATATATATATATATAAATATATATATATATATATATATATATATATAAACATAATATATACATACATATATATATATATATATATATATATATATATATATTATATATATACAGGGCCGGTCCTACCTTGAATGCAATGCATGCAAAAATGCAGGCGCACGCCAAAACGAGGTTCGGAAATAAAATTTATAATATATTATTTATATATTTTTTCAAATATAAAATCCAGAATACTTAATAGATTATATTAAATATTTCAACTTAACTATGTGACACAAAAAGCATATTCAGTTTGCAATGTGATATCAATAGAAACAATTAACCAAATAATAACTCTGCAAATTTGTAAATTATTGTTTTGCTTATTATTGTTTAATGTACTTATTAATTTTTTTCTTCGTTTGAAGTTAACGTGGAATCGAAAAAAAAATTATTTAGTGTTCAACCCCGTAAGAGCAAACCTACGAAAGTTTAAATTAATTATTGGGCGTTATTGGTGAAAAATGGCAAGCTGACTTAGTTGAAATGGAACTTTAATAAAGAAAAATATACTAATTATACTACAGAAAACGGAAAATGGGGAATCAGTGCTTAGAAAATGGCTTGTTTATTCCGAAAAATTGACTTGTAATTTTTGTTTTCGTTGCAAATATTTCACATCTGATGAACTTTGAATGTTGAAGACATGCGTGGTTAGGTTTATGGAGCAAATATGAAAAATGGAAGCAAAATGTACTTAGGAACAAAAACCTTTAAGTTTTTTCTATACAAAATTTAATTATTAACTATGCAGAAATAATACAGATACAATTATAATTTGTTTGTTCCCGTATAGTTAAGGGAATAAGTAATTTCTTTGCACCTTTTACTAATCTTTGGACACTTTAAAAAATAATTTAAAAGTTTAATTTTATTGGCCCTTACGATACCAATAAGGAGAAGTTTACGATTCAATTTTGGATATTGTAAATAGTGAAAATTTAATTTAAATTAAAACATGAAATACGAGTGTTATGTTTAAAAATCAAATACTAGTTTTTTTTGCTTTTTTGGCACGATTTGTTCTATAGAATAAATCGCATAATAAATAAGTTAAATGTTTCAAAACCCAAATATTAATATTACAAATACATTAGAAATAATTGAGAATTTAAAAATATTTGATTATGATCAACCCGCGAATCGCCTCGATTTTCTAAATAAATTTAAATCAATGTATTTTATACGCTTTCAGATTTTATCTATTTTTTGTGTATTAAATCCAGAATGACTAAAAATTAATCAAAAAAAAATAACGTAAATGTTTATATAATTTTAACGAAAAACTGTTAAAACATTTAAAACTATTGGGGGGGGGCGCTAGAACAAATCTTGCATGTGGGCGCTGAGAACCCCAGGACCGGCCCTGTATATATATATATATATATATATATATATATATAACATAAAGCTCATAATAAAAAACTGGTTTAAAATGATTACTCTTTTGAAACAGAAATTGTTTAAACAATTGTCATAGCAATAACTTTGTGCCCATTGTTTATACTTCTCTAAATTATCCACAGCATTTCAATTTTAAAGTTTTGAATAATAATATTATATTATATTTGAATCATAATATAATGCTAACTTGTATCATAATATAATGCTAACTTGAATCATAATATATTGATATATACTCTTCTTTTATCTATGATGGATATTATATTATGATCTTTGACTTTGTAAACTGAAAAGGGAAGGGAATCTATAATTAAGAGAAACAAAAACGTTATCGAAAAAACGATCAGAAAAATAATCTTTATAAAATATAAAGTTGCTATTTTACTCCAAAATTTAGAATTTCGACGTCGTATAAATTAACTAATGAATTTAATTACATTCGTTATATTTATATATATATATATATATATATATACTAATTTTTTAATTAAAATCATTTAACATAAAACAATAAAAATAAATCGCATTACTAATTATTTGAAGTATGACGTATTTGTATGGGTATAAATATATGTATAAATAAATATAATATATTTATAGTCTAAATCTTATATATATATATATATATATATATATATATATATAACATAACTTGTATATACCTGGCACATGGTTCCATTTGTTTTGCATATAATATAATAACAAGTAATCTAATTTCGAACACTATTAAATATACAACGCAAGCTTTTATATGGATTCGATAGAGTCTGAAATAGTTTAGTTGTGATGTTTTTCTGCAGACGTGCCACTGAATCACCACATTTCGAACTGTTCATAAATTAGTCTTTGATTCGAGTAAACGATGTTTAGGAACGACGTTTTAGCGTCGGTTCCTAAATGTTTCGGGGGGGTTGAATTTGTATCAATTATAACACTTATTCTGTCCGCCTTGTCAAGCGGGAGCCTTTCCGATGCCTTTCCGTATCGCACTGCGGTGGTTTTTCCGAGCTATATGGCGCATGTCATACTGCGCACTCCTCGGCGCGATGTCCGCCAGCGTACACCGTTAGCCTTTTCTGAACGATCGCGAGGATATTTTCGGGAGATTCTCGGTCAAAACAACTACGAGCACGCGCACGTCTATCTAACTCATCCGTGTTAGACGAAAGAGATCTATTTAACTAGCCGCCCGTTGCTATTTGCTCATTTGCTCATTACAAAACGGACGAACGCCGAACTTTTTTACAGAACGCTACCGTATCAACTAGCCGTAAGTGGAATTCTGTCTTAAGGCAATTAAGGCATCGTGCCTTAAGGCAAATTGCTGGAACTTCCCGTACCAAAAATTATTATTTTTTTAAAAACGATTAACATTTTTGAATTTTTTGAAAAAAAAAAATGAAAATGAAAAAATGAAATGAAAAAATTAGTTTTTTGAAAAAAAAATTTTTTTTTTCTTTATTTTGACATATTGTGGAAGATCTGAACTTTTTTTTCTGAACAATCGTACTGCTTTAACTGCATAGGGACAAAGCGCGTAAGCGCCGCGTCGCTGTCTAACGCATAAGCATTGGTATGGAATCCATAGGAATGTTAACAAAATGTATACTTATTGTTAAAATATCTGATAATTTGATGTGCATATGTCTAATGATCATTTTTGACCGCCAAATGGCCTTTTGTTTTACTTTTTTCATTAGATCTCCGAAACCGCTAGGCCTGCCTTCATGAAAATTTGATCAATTCTTCATCTTGTTAATACAAGTAAAATGTTTTTTAAGTTTTTAAAATCGGACCCTCCGTTCTCTTAAAAACTGTGTTACCGTTTTTGGCACTTTTTGCCCCGTATCTTCGGAACGGCTAGACCTGCCTCCACCAAAAACTAATCAGCACGTCTCCTTATCAATACGAATCGAATGTTTTTTAAATTATTTAAATCGGTAGATCGGTGTTCTCGAAATCGTCGACGAAAGTTTGTATCCAAACACACACACACACACACACATACATCCATTTTTTCTAAGGTATGCCAAAATATTCAGAAACCTTTGAAACGTCGAGAAATGCAAAAATTTTCATTTTCGATTTTTTTGCGATTACTATAACTTGCCCTACGGGAAGTTAAAAAAACTGCTGACATGACCTGTAAACTCTAACATATTCAATTATTTTAATGATCATTTGCATTTTAGTTTATTGTTTGATTATTTATTCAAAACAATATACAACTAGTGGTGCTTGGCATCGTGCCTTAAGGCAAATTGCTGTAACTTCCAGTACCAAAAATTAAAATGTAAAAAAAAGCTTTACATTTTTTTTGTCAAAACTTTGAAAAAATGAGATCTGTGAGAATTTTCAAATTTTTGAAAAAAAAATAGATTTTATTTGTATCTTAATATTTTTTTAAAGTTTTGAACTTTTTGAAAGCAATCGTGAGGTGCGGCTGTTTCAAAGAAGAAATATCGAAGCGCGTAAGTGCCGCATCGCAGTCTAACAGTTAAACATTGGTACAGAATCCACAGAACTGTAAACAACATTTATTATTATAATAATCTTGATAAATTATTTGATAATTTGAAGTGCATATGTCTAATGATCATTTTCGTGCGCCAAATGGCATTTTTTTTACTTTTTTCACTCGATCTCCAAAGCCGCTAGACCTGCCTTTCCAAAAAAGTCGATTTTAATAAGTTCTTCATTTTGTCAATTCAAGTAACAAAAATTGTAAATTATTGAATTCGGACGCTCCGTTCTATCAAAAACTGAATTGCCATTTTTGGCACTTTTTGCACAGGCATGTTTTTTAAATTGCCTTGGCGAAAAACTTATCGATAGAAATCAAATCATTTTTGATTTTTGAATTATTCAAATCGGTTGATTCATTTTCCGAAAATGGTATCGAATCGATACGATACCCATGATTTCTCAAATTCTACTGGACCGATTTACTTAAAATTTCTATAGAGTCTTCTACATAGATATTTTTTGGTATAAACTACGAACATTCAAAAATTCCTACTTTTTGCACAGCTGTATCTTTGAAACTGCCTTGGCAAAACACTTATCGATAGGAATCGAAGGTTTTTTTTGAATCATTCAAATCGTTTGATCCGTGTTCCCGAAATCGATACCCATGATTTCTCAAATTCTACTGAACCGATTTACTTAAAATTTCTATAGAGTCTTCTACATAGATTTTTTTTAGTATAAACTACGAACATTCACAAATTCCTATTTTTACTAATCGAAAATGTCAAAATTTTTGGTATAAACTACGAACATTCAAAAATTCCTACTTTTTGCACAGCCGTATCTTTGAAACTGCCTTGACGAAAAACTTATCAATAGGAATCGAAGTTTTTTTTGAATCATTCAAATCGGTTGATCCGTGTTCCGAAATCGATACCCATGATTTCTCAAATTCTACTGGACCGATTTACTTATTTCTATAGAGTCTTCTACATAGATTTTTTTTTTAGTATAAACTACGAACATTCACAAATTCCTATTTTTACTATTTTTAAAAATCGAAAATGTCAAAAAAAGTTGTAATAATTAGGCAGACGCTGTTTTGTGAAATACAATTATTCTAACATGTTCATAGTTCATACGATACAAACATTATTCTAGATTAATAAAATATATATTTTTCTTCTTCGGATGAGGAGTGTCAATTCGGATGATTCATGATCAGGAATCAATTTTTGAGATTCTCCACTTCATCTCCTTCTACAATTAAAACTATGTTTATTTTTATATTTTATTTATTTTTTATATTCTCAAGACAATATTTGATAACTTGTGAAAAATATTGTTTGCCTTTTTCATACAACCTTTCAAACATCCCATAAAATTTATATCTATAGACCTGAATACCCTGAACCTGAATTTTATATCTGAATAAAGGACGTATATTAAAATGAAAAGTTTTTACCAATTTTAATCTATTTTGAAGTAATATCCATATATCATACTGTAAAGAACTGCATCACTGGATGCAGATCTTAGGTTTTTCTTTCTTTGTTCAATTCTACGTCATGCAATTGCTTTTATATCTCTTGTAGAGAGATGATCAAATAAAATTATAAAAATAAAAATTGAAGTAATAAAATTATAATTATATGGAGCATAAAACGCGCAGTGATGCTTAATTAATAGAGTTTTCAACTTTTTCTTCTAAATACGGTATACGCTGTATTTCGGTCGTGGTTTCTCGACATTACGTGTGATCTTCAAAGCTCTGATCTTGAATTATAAAACTAGTTTTTGCAATATGAAAGTTTCTACGAATTACAAAATGTAATTTATATATGTGCATGCGATTTGTGCATTGTCACTCGATGAATTGCTTGTATTAACATAAAAAACACGAGTTCTCTGTATATTTTACGCATGTTCAATTAATTATAGGTTCGAAGCACTTAATTCTATCGTCAGGTATAAAACGTGTTATGACGTCTCGAGAGAATAGATTTTATTATAATATTCTTATTTGTTATTATTTAATCGCTTCGTGACGTTCCAAGTTTGATATATACATAACATATATCTATATATATATATATATATATATATATATATATATATATAGTATATAGTATATAGTATATAGTTGACAGAAAAAACTTGATAAATTGATGCAAGGAGTTGAATTAATGCAATATAAACTTTGTATTAATTACTATACACGGAAAAGATGTTAATTGTCTTCAGCAAAAATACTGTAATGTAATCGTATCTGTAATATATTTATACTGCGTATATTATATTTTATATATTTCTAATATATATTTTTTTAAATTTTAATGAAACCTGAGAACACTTGGGAAAACGTTGTCATGGAAAACCAAAATGATTTCGAAAGAATAGAATTCTTAATAAACAGACAAAATTATCCAATATTTTTGGTAAATTAATATTATATGCATTATTCTATACAAATAGAAAGCAAACAGGTTGAACGTACTTCAAAAAGAAAATGGAATATCGCCGTGAGTAAAATTAACCGAAGGTATAACCGAAAAGAAAAATGTGTGTGGCTAATGATCAACTACTATTGTGAAGATTAAATAACGACTATATATATATATATATATATATATATATATATATATATATATATATATTTGCATTATGTGTGTTATCATTGTACAGAGAGCCTGTAAGTCAAAAACCGGCTCATAAACTAGTACATGATAATGACATCAGTACTGCAAAGTCCAGTATAAAGTTGTTGGAAAAATAAGTAAACGTCCTTAATTATTAACATTCTTACCTAGTTGCAGACTGCGTGAATAGTGATCCACATGGTATTTTTCGTATATATCTTTTATAGTGCATTTTGTTTATATGAAAGGATTTGATATAAAGTGAACTGATATTCGATAGAGTTGATTAAAAATGTATTTAACGTTAGTGGTATTAAGTATTTTAGTTATATGTTGTGTAATGAAATGGCGAAATTCAAGATCGTCGTTGTACAGAATAGCCAACAAATTCGATGGTCCGGCCTTATATCCCATAATTGGAAACGCTCTGTTATTTGCAGGACCACGAAAAGGTAAATGAAGAAGTAGTTTCAATCGTTAACATAATTGACTAGAACAACTTAACCCTTTCCATTCGGATGCCGCCGCTCCGGCGACAAAATACAGATTGGTCTCGCAATTTGCGAGTGGAAAGGGTTAAGTCCTATTTTAACTAAATAGACATATATCTATAGTAAAGTTTTTCGTATATATTATTTTATTCAAAATAATTTACAAATTTTTTATAAAAATTCTTTAATATTACTTATACATAATTTATTTAATTACAAAAGTGCATACAACTCGTAGTCTTGAGCTGTACCAAGTCAATTCTTTTTACTTATTGTCAGACTAGTCAAAATTAATCTTTTACATAATTTCGATATAAAAGCGTTTTCGTTTAACACTTGTTATTTTAGAGAAATCATTTATTTTTTTCTATAATTTTTCTCTGCGTTGCTTTTAAAGTTGGAAAGAAATATTTATAATGGTATCTGTGCATATGAGACAAAGATTTTCTGTGTATGTATATAGAATATTTAGTTTTCACTTTACTTCTAATCTAAATAAACATAAAATCAGTGAATTCTTTCTAAATTATTGATATTAATTCAAATAATTTAATGAAATCAAATTATAGTTTACAATATATATATATATATATATATATATATATATTAATTAAGTCGTATTGAAAAAAATAAATTACTTCAGATCAAAATAAATTTCACGAGCAATATGAAGTAAATAGTTTTGGTTTCAACTGTAGATTTTTAAATTTGTATACCACTGTCAAGAGTACTATGACTTTTCATGGAACTCAGTAACAAAAAGTTAAGCCAAATAAACAGTTCGTCCAATTGCTAATTGAAGGAAACAAGATATAGTGATTGTTACTAAAATATATACTACGTTTAATATACGTTACACATTTACCAGGTTGTTTGATTAACTTTTTAACAATTTTTATTCGAAATGGCTTATGAGTTTCCATTCGGTTAGATTTTAGTATTTATCAAATATATATATATATATATATATATATATATATATATATTTATATATTTGTATTTTCATAAGTTTTATTTGAGATTTATTGTTTATATTATTTACATCACATACAAGATTCTGATGGTGTTGTTGTTCTTTCGGTTTAAAATATTTATTGAATGAACTTGTATAGCACATTCAATACAACGAAAAGTCTTTATATTATACAAGGGTATAAGAACATTTTATTTTTTTAAATTTTTGCTTACATCTAGTCTTGATTGGTATTATTAGCGAATTTTATTAATTGAGATTTCGCAATTTTCTATTTATTTTTTGCCTTTTTCTATTTATTTGTATTTTTTTATGCCATGTTAAATAATTTATTGCAATTTACTAGTACATAGAAAAAATTTTAAAATGCTCTAATAAATCTTTTCTCATATTTTAATCACTACAATCAGAAGCGATTTAAAATTTTATTATGAAGAAAACTATAAATGTATAAAATATATTATTAATGTAACTTATATGATATTTTTTCAGAAATTTTAAATAAAATGATTAAAATTCACACGGAATATCGCAGCAGTCCCATAAGGTTGTGGTTTGCTCACAGGCTATTACTTGTATTTACTGATGCTGATCAAGTTGAGGTATTTCTTTTTTTGTATCTTTACTGATAACATAATGTAGCTGAATAATTAATATCTAAAAAAAATCTAATGCTACGATTTTAATTGCATATCGATATCTACATCGATCGATCTATCGACTTCTACATTTCGGCAAGTTCATAATGTTACAAATTAACGACTGAAACGTCAACAAGTCGTCTAGAGTATAAAAAATAATTTTTTTTCCTATAAACAATAAATAATATTTAATGCATCTTTCATAAAAATGTTCATTTGAGAACCACATCAACGTCCTATAATAATAATTATTACAAGAGTTAGCGAACCAGCTGACTAACCCGTTTCCCACAAAGCTAGAAATTTTTTATTATCGGTCCATTAAGAAAGTACTATTCTGACAGGCATCTCGCGGTCATCTCATCAATTTTTGAAAATGTCAAAAAAAAAAAAAATTATAACCTGCTCCCAAATGGCGTATATATTTTTTTTTATAATTTTATTTGAACAGCAATCAGAACTAATGGGTTCCATGAGCTGTTGTGAGTAAGATCTTACAAACTACGTTTGTTTTATTACAGATGGCAACCCAAACAGTTGTCACATCTCTGTATGATTAATTTTTATTACAATCTCTGTAATGGGGCAAGTATGGTGCAACAATGCCGGGTGAGGGCTATTTTCACTTGGAAACATATTGCTATCTATATTTCCAAGTGAAAATCGTTGTAAATGTTGCCTGACAACAGGCTGCTCAAAGTGGGTATCGAACCCTGGACCTCTGAAACAAGTCCCGTCGCTCTTAACCGCTTACCTACGGGCGAGCCCCGTATATTTTTAAGGGTGTATTTTTGTAACTGTTTAGAAAGTATATGTAAACAGCCAGAACATTCTGGCGGTTGCAAGGATCTGCCAGTCGAGCAGACCCTTGCAGCTGCTGTATCTGTATGGCGCATTGCCATGCAGAATCGGCTCCAACCTGATAATTAAATAATTTATACGCCACTTTTAAGGTCTTTATGAAAAAATCTGATATACCAATTTTTATTTTCGTACCTCGCCCTATGGCCGAAATAACATTGAAAATATGCCTTTTTCAAACTCACATTTTGGCGTAACCATAAAAGATAGCGAAAAATTTTCACGTGATTCTACTCACATTGACTCGGAACACATTATGTAGAAAAATCGATGCCAAAAAATCATTTATTATTAGCTGAAAAAGACAAAATATTTTTTTAATTTATGTTTTTGGGTAGAGCGTTTAGTTGGACGACTTTCTAATTAGCGTTATTTGAAAGCCTATTGTTTTTTCTTCAAGTACTGCAAATATTGATCAAATCAATTTTGTGTAACACATTGGAAAATTGAACAAACCAGAGCCAGTACACTCGCGCGTAACGCACACAATGACAAAGTACGCTCTTACTAAATTACGCAAAATTTGAAAAGGCTTCATGAACACACATCGCATGTAAATATAAATGCATTTTTATTTTTCAGAAAATATTACTATCTTCAAAATTAACATATAAAGATGCTATATATGATCCTTTAAAAGTAATGGTTGGCGATGGTTTAATCACAGGCTCCGGTAAAATGGAATAAAATAAAATTATGGGTTCTATGTTAAAAATACATTTAGCACTTTTTTTAATTTTACAAGGCATTAGAGCAAGACTTCACCGAAAAATTCTTTCGCCGATGTTGTCACCAAAAAATATAAACGGATATGTTGATATCTTTGAAAAACATACAGAGGTATATATAAAGCAATTGGAAGAAAAAGCTGATGGTCAAGAATTTGATATTTACTGGACAATGAGCCGGCTATGTTCGGATATTGTTTTTGGTAGTATTATATATTCAGCCGGATCCCAATATTTATAATATTGCTCTACAAAACTATTGTTCTATATTTTTAGATTCTATAATGGATTACAAAGTATCTAAACAGGAAACTGAAGAGTTCTTATCAAATGTTGAATTGTGAGTTTTATTAAGTATCTTATTAGCATTTAAAATAATTCATCATATTTACCATTTCAAACAGTCTCTACGATGTCGTTATAGAACGATTAGTTAAAATATGGATGCAAACCGACGCAATATTTAAACTTACACCAATAGCTAAGAGGTACTACAAGAGTATAAATGAGTACATAAACTTTTTTAAAAAGGTAAGTTTATTGAAGTGATTTGATTGTATGATGGATTGTGGATTATATTAATATAAATATACATATTATTTTCAAGTTGCTGAAAACGAAACAAGAAGAGTTGAAGGCGGGCATAACTTCAGAGAAAGCAAACAAATCGCCATCCACTGTGGAGCAATTACTTCGATTTGCAGCGAATGATCCAGATGCATACACGGATAAAGAGATACTAGACGAAATATTGACTCTTTATGCAGCGGTATGTTAATAATTAAATGTACTCGTATCAAGCATATCAATTACATCAGGTTTGCAAGCATAAAAGTGGCGGAGAGTACCAATTGGGCGTCCACGTTCGAACGGCGATAAAATATGTGTTGTACTTCGTTGATCAATTTTCAGAAAATAACATCAAAACCAAATTTTTGGCATTTGTTATCGAATTCATATTTATCAAAGAATGAAGAAATGATTCAAATTTTAAGGTTTAACTACAAGTTAGATCAAAATTAAGAATTTGTAGTAAAATCTCAAATAAAAAGTATAAGAATAAATATGTAATACGATAAGAATAAATATGTCGAACATTTTTTATTCTATTCGCAATTAAATTTTACGTTACGTTTTTTACGTTACGTTTACGATTACGTTTTGTGTATATAGCAGTATTTAATTATTTGTCAAATTGTTTTAGGCTCAAGACACAACAGCTAGTATCTGCTCATTCGTGCTCATTATGCTAGGTGCATATCCGGAAGCTCAGGTAATATACACATTATTTACAAAATAATGTTATTTTGTGGGGAATAAATGGTAAATTACGACACAGCGTTTATCACAATTCACTATTATATATTCAGTTAATATGTAGTTTTTTTAGCACGTGATAGTTCGTGCAGCGAAATTTGCGCAAAATCGTCATATTTACTATATTTCATATAGTAATAGCTTTAATAATTTCAGGAGAAGCTGTACCAGGAAGTGAATCAAATTCACTTCAACCGAAACACGACGATGACCACCGCAGATGTTGCCCAATTGACTTATACTGATATGGTTATTAAAGAAGTCATTAGACTATTCCCTATTGCACCATACCTTGTACGTACATGTAGCGAAGATGTTCTGATTGATGGTAAGATCAAAATACGGTTATAGTAATATATAATATATAATATATAATGATTTTTTCTTCGTATTTTACGCAGATGATATTACTATACCAGCGAATTGTTCAGTGGTTTTGGGAATATTTGACCTACATCATCAATCTAAACATTGGGAACACCCTTGGGAATTCTATCCAGAACATTTCTTTCCCGAAGCAGTCGCCAACAGGCATCCTTCTGCATATTTACCATTTTCTTATGGTACAAGGTCTTGTTTAGGTAAAATATATTTCTTTCTATTTTTATTATATATATATATATATATATATATATATATATATATATATATATATGTATATATTGGCTTTTCTCGGATAAAGTACCTGTGGCCAGTTATTATTTATGAACGAAATTAAAAAATGAGTTATTATAATCATTTTCAGGTAAAACGTACGCGCTGTCATTGATTAAAGTAGCAGTGGCGAGAATAGTGCAGCGTTTTAAAATCGTAGCTGATAAAAAAGTACAAGATTTACATTTGCACAATGACATATCAGTTAGATCGACCGATGGCTATAAAATAAAACTGCTTCTACGTGAATAACCATTTTCAGCTTAAAACAAGTTGATAGGTTGAATTTAAATTTATATTAAGTGATGTATTTCTCATGACTATTATAAAATCACACATCCATATATATATATTTATTATAAATTATATTATTAGAGTTTAATAATTAGGAGTAACATCAATAAATTTAGAGAACTTTTATTGATGTTACGGCTGATTATTACACTCTGTTAATATGTCAACATCAAATTTAAGATTAAATACAAATTTATGAATATGTATATAAAAGTTTTTGAGCATCTAATATTTAAAAAGCTTTCGTAAAACAAAATCTATATTCTTTTCTTCAGGCGATACTATAGAAAGAATTTATTTTTCATTTTCAAATTATTCAAAATCGGCTAAAACATATTTAAATTTACTTGTTTGTCACGTTAAAACAAAAGTTTGAAAATCTTTAGAACAGCACATATTCGGCGTAGCTATTTGTGTATATGTGAGTACATACTTTAATTTGTGCTTTTTAACTTCCCGTAGGGTAGTTATAGTAATAATGAAAATTTTTATATATCTTTACGTTTCAAAGGTTTCTGAACATTTTGGCATACCAAGCTCGCCCGTAGTTAAGCTGTTAAAAGCGACGGGACTTGTTTCAGAGGTCCCGGGTTCGATACCCATTTCGAGCAGCCTGCTGTCAGGCAACATTGACGACGATTTTCACTTGGAAATATAAATTGCAATATGTTTCCAAGTGAAAATAGCCCTCACCCGGCATTGCTGCACCATTAAAAATATCCGCCCTATTACAGAAATTGTAATAATAATATATCAAACAGAGATGTGACAACTGATTGGGTTGACATCTGTCAAATCGAGTAGTATTAAGTCAAAATCAGCACAACAGCTTATAGAACTATTAGGTTCTGATTGCTGTTCAAAAAGAATTTAAAAAAAAATTTTTTGGCATACCTGGAAAAAATTGATGTATGTGTGTGTGTGCGGATACAAATTTTCGTCAAAGATTTCGGGAACACTCGTAAAATTTCGATGACAAATCACGTAAGAGCGTACGAGTGTAAAAACTTTTTAGACGAAATTCTTAGCGCGTTTTTCTGTACAGTGCGGGAGTAGGTTTATAACCTCCAAATGCTTTTTAAAATTGAGCAAGTATCAAAATATGAGAAATGTGTACGCAGTTCGACATACATGTCACTAGATTTAGCGTTATTCGGGTGTTAAATATTCTATATGTTTTGACTTAAAATTTTATGTCATCATCAGTGCTATGGCTATTGTGTCTCACATTAGGAGATGTGAGCAAAGCACACAATTTAGCACTACCATTGGCATAGTGTAATTGTATAATGCAGTGTAAATCCGCAATGCAGTCTAAATAAATCACTATATAAGTAACAAAATGAATTTATTAACTTTTTCGGGCCTGGTCTAAAACCTTATGTATTCAACTATTCCTCCAAAAACATATCCGATATACCCTTATTCACTTTATGTCGCCATGTGAATTATAATATTACAAAGGAAAAAAAGTTTATATTATTTAGTTTTATAAATATGCTTAAAAAAATATATTCCATTTACTAAATTTTTTTTAAACTTTTTTTTTAATTCGTTTGTCCAATTTTAAAAGACAAACAGTCAAACCGTTTCTTTAGAATTAGCAGAAAACTGCGAAGCTGTCTACATTTTAGCCAAATATGCGAAACAAATTTTAAACAAATCGTTCGAATAATATTGATATGTTCGAATTTTATCTGAATAGCTAACTTTAAATTTTTTTCAGTCAATTATTTACACAAATCGGCAAGCTTATGCAACTTGCCTTAAGCCATAATTACACGTACATCCAGTTTTTTATGCATTTTATCTACTATAGCAAGGATGAGCAACGCCCGGCCCGATAATTGTAGTACTTTCGTCATGTTGGTAATGAAAAATAATATCTTCTGCAGAATCTTGTGTTTCACTTTCCATATTTAGAAAAATGAAATGTGAACAAATTTTAATTGTGTTTCCAAGTGTTGAAAGCTAGCAAGGCAGCTGTTTTCTTTGCCATTTAAAATCGATGTAGGTACACTTAATGAAAACCATCACAGAATTTCGTAATTTTCATATAAACTTATAATATACACTCGTAATCATATAAAATATATTCTTTTTTCAACTTTGTATATTTGTTCTTTTCTTGTTGCACCCTTGAAATTTTGTTGCAATTACATTATTCCTGCGCTCAGTCAATGAATCGTTTTGACTTAATATTAGTTCAGACTTTTAAGTTTATGAAAAATCTTCAATTTTATTCAAAAAGAAAAAGCAATTTATTTTTTCATGGGTTGTGTACAACCGTAACAATTTTTTTAATTTTGTTCTTTATTTTATATTTTTTAATGCGGAATGGAAAACTACATACCACTCCAAATTTCACTTTTTTATTTCATAATAGTCATTTTAGCTCGATAATCGATCAATTAACAATTATCGTCTTTTTTGTGAACGTTTTTAATAGAAATTCGATCAAGATTTTTCTGAGCTTATAGAAAAGCTTAAATTTATCCGCTCTATTCGCTGCAACATTTTAAAAACAATTCTTTGATATTAGCAACGAAATGGTTACCTCCAATAAAACTAACTGATTTGCTATTGTACAACAGGTCCTATACAAATATTTCTCGATGTGCATAAGAAGTACATAGTTTTAGAATGCCTTGCAGAAGGAGCAATTTTAGCAAAAAAAATTAGAAATTTAATATTAAAATCTGAAGATAAAACTGTTTTTAAAAGAAACCTGGATTTGTTTTTCAGAGTTAACATAATTCAAATATGGATGTTAGTATTTCTGTGTTGCGTTGGGTAAATTATCAATGTAATTTGTATTAGCTGCCCCTTTCATTTATATATTACATATTTTTACATTCAGAATTAGTTAGCCATTTTTTATACCAATGATTTTCTAAAAATATTTCATGTGGCAAAACATTTGTCGGGTCTGCTAGTATATATATAAATTACGTGCGGCCCGCTATGAAATTTTAAAATTTAAATTGGCCCGTGGGTTAAAAAGGTTGCTCGCCCTTGTACTATACGATGTTCTTAAATTGATACAATTTCTCAAAAAATATATTGGACATTGTCAAATATACAATGAGTATTGTACGAAATCTGTATCACAATATTAATGAAGCTTGACTACAAAGCGAAGGTGAATTTTTCAAATTTTTCAACGTGACAACTTCGGCCACAGATGTCATCGTGGGTGCTATCGTGAAACTCTCCCCGCGCAATATAGTCGAAATTAATAACTATATAAGTAAAGGAAATAATATAATTAACTTCCGGGCATAGCCCGTCCGATAACTATGATTAATTAATTAATGTAACTTATTTCTGAGAACTTGGCCATTCTAGGTTTCTCGTCATTTCTACATACCTAAAAAGGTGAATCAAGCAAAACGCTTGTTCACCTTTTATCTCAATGTGAATTATAATGTTATAAAGAAAACAATAATGTTTGCATTATATAGTTTACAAATGTGCTTTAAAAGATTTATTACTTGTATTAAACTTTTTTTTTAATTCGTTCGTTTATTTAGAATCAGAAATTATTTTGTATACATATTCTTAAAACATCCTGAACCGATTATAAAAATTTGATTGTGTGTGAAAAATTGACTGATTAGTTTTTGTTAGTAAAAGACGACTGAACTGTTTTTTTGTAATTCAAAGCTCATTTTTTGCGTTTTTAATTAAATTTAGCTTGGCGTTAGAGTTCATACGACTACAAATACGATTTACAAAGTTCAAAATATAATATTTATATTATTAAAGTAAGATATTATAAGTGTATTCAAAATGATAATTTTATCTATTCTATCGTAAGAAAACATCAATGATTAATTTGATTAATTACTTACATCGGGAAGTTTTTGCAACTTGTTAAAGTAATTGTTTTAAAAACAGCAAAATTGTCTAAATGGACTGTAAATGGTTCTAAATAACAAAATGTATTCAGAACAAGTAATGCTTTTTTTGATGCAAAATTATTTCCTTTAGAATAAAAAAAATATATAAATGTCAATAAATTACGTAATATTAATTTGATCGTATTTTAATTGTAAGTAAGCATTCAAATATATTTATATTCAAAACAATTGTGACAACAAATTACAATAATAATTTTTAACTTACCGAAAGAGAAGTTTGTTCACGCCAGAAAATAAGATTTGCTTTTCTTTTTTCGACCTTTCAAGTCATTCTGAATCGTTTGACATCAAAATTAGAAAAAGGTTGTTTGAGACTAAATTGGGCTTTTCACCGACAGTTACACAATGGCGTATCCAGCTTTGGCACCAGAGGGGTTCACATAATTATATTATGTATAGAACATATATTTGAAATACGATTAGAGAATCCTTAAATTTTAGGAGTCTTTGACTCCGCCGTTTGTCTATAATAAGTTACATATTGAAGTTATAAAATGTGTTTGATAACGAAATACATAAATAACATCTTTATAAAGTAATTTTATTGCTGAATTAGTGTTCTACCTAAGTTTTAAGACAAGCTCAGGAGAGGGTCATGACCCTCGTGATCCACCCTGGATCCGACACTGCAGTTACACCGATTTCAAAAATTCGATGAAATTTAATGAAAAAAAACTATTTCTCGAAAATAACGAACACATTTGGCAATTTTGTACAAAATTGAATAACTTGCAATAGTTTCCCATATTATGATGTACTACAGCACCTCGATATACTTATTAATCACTCATAAATTCTTATATTGTTGTTTTTTATTAACGATAAGTCCACTTAAACATGTAGGGAAGTTTATGCAATTTACCTTAAGTGGCGACACGTCAATTATATTTAGTTTTAAAAGAAACCTCACGAAATGTTATTTCACTTATCTTGTATGATTATTATATTTTTTGATAAATAATAATATATTTTATATACATATTAAAGTGTATTAGTTCACTAAATTTTAGTTATTATCAAAATACATAATTTAGATAACAATAGCATCAAAAAGTCAATTAAATCTCTTCTTTAGCGGTATTTTTTTATTTCATTTTTTTTCTAATAGTTTCCGTAAAAGTCGAGGAAAACCATGTTTAGATGATTGGGTTCCGAACATGCGCACTTTCACAGAAAAATGTTTAAAATTTTCAGCTGTTTCTCGTTTAAAACGAAAAATGTGGAGTAATACTACCACATTTATATTAACATTTTTCTTTTATAAATATCCTGGAGAAGTGATTATTGTAAATTACTGTTTAGTTATTTCAGGCTGTGTCAGTCAAAACAATGAAAACAATTGTCACAGTCGGCAAAAGTATCCAACCAGAATGGTTTTTCCATAGTGTATAAGATTATTCAACTCATATAAAAGTTCTAGTGTGCTGAGACAGGTTTTAACATATTAAATATTATTCAGACCTTCGGAAAGTTTTATAGTGTAATATAAAATCCATGAACATTTGGAAAGTTTTTAGAGCATGAATATATTGAAGCATTCTACTAATTGAAATTATACAAGCAGCATGATTAGACCGAAATGAATATTCGAGAGAATTGATTGAAGATGTATTTAACGTTAGTGATATTAAGTATTTTAGTTATATGTTGTTTGATGAAATGGCGAAATACAAGATCGTCGTTGTACAGAATAGCCAACAAATTCGATGGTCCAGCCTTATATCCAATAATTGGAAATGCTTTGTTATTTGCAGGACCACGAAAAGGTAAATAAAAAAGTAGTTTTAATCTTGACGAATAAATACAAGTGGCGCATATGTATTTATTTGTAACAATTATATTTAGTGTATAATGTATAATGCGGATAAATCTATGTTGCTAATTAATTGTTACGTGATTTCTTTTATACCTAATGTATAACTTTTAACGCCAACATAATTAAGTAGAATAACATAAGATATTATTAATTATTTTTCTAGTCGATTTATCAATCGTTTATTGCCTGATTTAAAAAAAAGTTTGTAAGTGGTTTATTATAATTTATTTAAATTATATTTTAATTAAATAAACATATACGATATCGTATTTATATTTATAGTAAACTTCTTCGTATATATTATTTTATTCTAATAATTCTAAATCTATAAAAATATTTAAATATTTCTAACAATTGTATAGGAGTGCATACAACTCGTAGTCTTGAATTGTACCAAGTCAAATCTTCAAAATTATATTTTAGGTAATTTTTTTCTTTCTTTAGAGAAATCTTTTATTTTTTTTCTAAAAATTTTCTAAAAATTTATTTCACAATTTCTAGAAAATGTTCGATGTTACAATTTACCCAGTGTTTGGGACTAGTTACAAATATTAACGACGAAAAAACGAAATAATACTTCTAATAATTTATTCCTTTTGAGAAAATTAACATATTAGATACGTAATTCTCCTCTTAAACAACGTAAACTGCAATTAATACACCTAAAAAATATTGTGTGGCATGCCATAGAAATTTTTATTATAAATCAAAGTAAACTGCAATTATTACAAATAAAAGATTTAGTGTCTCCTGTAACCAGTGGTGTTGTGCTTTTTAAATTGATAAATTAGAAGCAAATTAACATATATACAATTTAAAATTAGTCGATGATAATAACGCAAGCTGAAATTTCATGATAGTATGATTGTGTATTACACGTCAAAAATGAAGGACCTGTTCTGTATATTGCGTCAGCCTGCGGGACAGTAGCTATGACATTATTATGCATGTCCAATCAAGACAAAAAAATATTTTAATATCGTTTAAGATCCGGTTGAAAAACGCCTGTTACTAGTTTTCCCTGTTACAGGTAGCTCTTAGTTCCCCCGAGATATTGCAGTGTTTTTTTTATTAATATAAATTTCTTTGTTATGTTAAATAATTTATTGACATTTGCAAGTAGAACACTGTTATAGTATTTTTTCTCATTTTTTAATCACTACAATCAGAGGCGATTTAAAATTTTATTATAAAGAAAACTATAAATGGCATTGAGAATTTGTATAAAATATATTATTAATGTAACTTATATGATACTTTTTTTCAGAAATTTTAAATAAAATAATTAAAATTCACACGGAATATCCTAGCAGTCCCATAAGGTTGTGGTTTGCTCACAGGCTATTACTTGTATTTACTGATGCTGATCAAGTTGAGGTATTTTTTTTTGTATCTTGTAACTTTATATTTATGCATTAGTGTTTTGTAAATATATTTATGCTGAGAATGAGTTAAACTGGTAACTGAATCGTAGTCCAGAGTGTAAAAATAGTAATTGTGTAGTTTTAAATTATTTGATGAATGTCCCATAAACAATCATTAAAATTTAATACATATTTTATAATCATTTTAATTTGAAAAGCACATCAAAATGCATTTTATTGGCAATGATACACAATTAAGGGCATATTTTAGTGTAGAAATTTAAAAAAATAGTTTTTTTGTTTCATATTTTCAAAGTTCAACTATCTGGGAATATGTGTACGAGAGGATTTTTATTTTTTTTAATTATTTTTAGAGATATAGCTGTTTGCCCATGATAATTCTATTTTGTTTCCGATAGTCAAATAATTGGTTGTCTTTTTTTACAATGATTTAAAAATGACCTAAAATTTATGCCTCTACACTAGAATACCTCCTTAAGTACACTATGTACAAATGTGTTTGGAACACATCTCGCACGCAAATATAAATGCATTTTTATTTTTCAGAAAATATTACTGTCTTCAAAATTAACATATAAGGATGCTATATATGATCCTATAAAAGCAATGGTTGGCGATGGTTTAATCACAGGCTCCGGTAAAATGACATAAAATAAAATTATGGGTTCTATGTTGAAGATACATTTAGCACTTCTTTTTTAATTTTACAAGGCGTTAGAGCAAGACTTCACCGAAAAATTCTTTCGCCCATGTTGTCACCAAAAAATATAAACGGATATATTGATATCTTTGAAAAACATACAGAGGTATATATAAAACAATTGGAAGAAAAAGCTGATGGTCAAGAGTTTGATATTTACTGGACAATGAGCCGTCTATGTTCGGATATTGTTTTTGGTACATTATTTAGTTATATTTCAATATTATGATTCTACAAAACTATTGTTCTATATTTTTAGATTCTATAATGGATTACAAATTATCTAAACAGGAAACTGAAGAGTTCTTATCAAATGTCGAATTGTGAGTTTTATTAAGTATCTTATTAGCATTTCATATAATTTATCATATTTATCATTTCAAACAGTCTCTACGATGTCGTTATAGAACGATTAGTTAAAATATGGATGCAAACCGACGCATTATTTAAACTTTCGCCAATAGCTAAGAGGTACTACAAGAGTATAAATGTGTACATAAACTTTTTCAAAAAGGTTAATTTATTTAAGTGATTTTATTGTATGGTGGATTGTCGATTATATATATATATATATATACATATTATTTTCAAGTTGCTGAAAACGAAACAAGAAGAGTTGAAGGCGGGCATAACTTCAGAGAAAGCAAACAAATCGCCATCCACCGTGGAGCAACTACTTCGATTTGCAGCGAATGATCCAGATGCATACACGGATAAAGAGATACTAGACGAAATATTGACTCTTTATGCAGCGGTATGTTAATAATAATTAAGGGGGGCGATACATGTAACAAAAATTAACCCTTTTACCAAAAAAAACCATTGAAAAAAAGGTGAAAATCGAACTTTTTTTTCTGAGGTGTGCCAATTTACGATTTTGTGACTTTTTTAATTTTTTTTTTTTGGTTTAACTAGAAGATATATGTTTTATGAACACGTACAAACTAATTTTTTTGATTTCAAATCACCGTACGAAAAGTGAGAACGCCCGCAAATTGATGGCGTTTTCCGAGAGGGTCTTGGCAGATTTATTTTTACGGCAGCCATTTAAAAAAAAAAAATTAAATAAAATTTTTTTTGTGTATTTTAATATATAATAAATAACCCTAAAAAAGTTCAAAAAGATTCAGTCATTCCTTCCCAGTTTAAAAAGTCCTCAAAAAATGGTTAAAATTAAGGCGATTACATGTATCGCCCCCCTTAAATGTACTGGCACTTCAATACTTATACCGAGCATATCAATTACATCTCGTTTGCAAGCTTTAGGTCTTCTGCAAAAAAGTGGCGGAAGGGGCCAGTTGGGCGTCCACATTCGAAAGATGATAAAATCTGTGCTGTATATCGTTGATCAGTTTACAGAATATAACATCAAATCTGAATTTTTGGCCTTTGTTTTCGAATTCGTATTTATCGAACTTATTATTTGCTAAACGAATCATGTGGTCATGTTTAATCGAAGTAATAAATCAATAGTCCTAAGGCATTGCTGTTGTTTCTCGTAACTAAAATCAACTAGATCAAATTTAAGAATTTGTAGTCAAGTCTCAACTGTAAACTCAAATACATTTTCGAAATACAAAAGAATAAATGTGTCAAACATTTTTTATTTTACCTACAATTAGATTTGACGTTGCGTTAATGATTACGTTTTCTGTATATAGTAGTATTTAATTATTTGTCAAATTGTTTTAGGCTCAAGACACAACAGCTAGTATCTGCTCATTCGTGCTCATTATGCTAGGCGCATATCCGGAAGCTCAGGTAATATACACTTTTTTTACAAATATGTACAGATGAGAAATAAGCAGACTACTAGTTCCTGTGCCCTTCGGTCTGCGGGTATATATGCTAGTAATATCTATAATAATTTTAGGAAAAGCTATACCAGGAAGTGAATCAAGTTCACTTCAACCGAAACACAGCGATGACCACCGCAGATATTGCTCAATTGACTTATACTGATATGGTTATTAAAGAAGTCATTAGACTATTCCCTATTGCACCATTCCTTGTACGTACATGTAGCGAAGATGTTCCGATTGATGGTAAGATCAAAATAATACAATAATAGTATTATATAATATATAATGGTTTTTTACTCGTATTTTACACAGACGATATTACTATACCAGCGAATTGTTCAGTGGTTTTGGGAATATTTGACCTACATCATCAATCTAAACATTGGGAACACCCTTGGGAATTTTATCCTGAACATTTTTTACCTGTAACAGTTGCCAGCAGGCATCCTTCTGCATATTTACCATTTTCTTTTGGCAAAAGGTCTTGTTTAGGTAAAAAAAATTTTTTGTCTATTTTTTATTTTATAATGATATGTATATTTAATTATATATTGCTTTATATTTTCATTGAAATTGGCCTTTTTCGGATAAAATACCTCTGGCCAGTTATTATTTATGAACGAAATTAAAAAATGAGTTATTATAATCATTTTCAGGTAAAACGTACGCGCTGTCATTGATTAAAGTAGCAGTGGCGAGAATAGTGCAGCGTTTTAAAATCGTAGCTGATAAAAAAGTACAAGATTTACATTTGCACAATGACATATCAGTTAGATCGACCGATGGCTATAAAATAAAACTGCTTCTACGCGAATAACCATTTTCAGCTTAAAACAAGTTGATAGGTTGAATTTAAATTTATATTAAGTGATGTATTTATTTCTCATGACTATTATAAAATCAAACATCTATATTTATTATATATATATTTATTAAATTATATTATTAGAGTTTAATAATTAGGAATAACATCAATAAATTTAGAGAACTTTTATTGATGTTACGGCTGATGATTACGCTCTGTTAATATGCCAACATCAAATTCAGATTTATTATAAATTTATAAATATATATATATATATATATATATATATAATATATATACAGGGCCGGTCCTGGGGTCCTTAGCGCCCGCATGCAACTCTTTTTTTAGCGCCCCCCTCCCTATTAATTTTAACTGTTTTAACAGTTTATTATTAAAATTATATAAAAATTACATATTTTTTTAAATTAATTTTTAATTGTTCTGGATTTAGCACGCAAAAAATTAGATATAATCTAAAAGCGTATAAAATACATTGATTTTAGATTTATTTAGAAAATGTAGGCCACTCGTGGGTTGATTATAATCAAATATTTTTAAATTTTCAATTATTTTTAACGTATTGCATTATTAATATTTGGGTTTTGAAACATTTTACTTATTTACTATGCTTCTTATTCTATTGAGTAAATCATGCCAAGAAAACTAATAAAACTAGCTTTTTATTTTCAATCATAACATTCGTATTTCATGTTGGGTTTTTTAAATTTTACGTTAATTTAATTTTTTATTATTTACAATATCCAAAATTGCGTCGTAATCTTCTCCTTATTGATATCGTAAGAGCCGAATTGTATTCATCCTTGCTTTCCCGTCATATTCAAAGTATCAGATTGTTTTAATTGTGATTGTGATCAATTGTTAACGTATTTTAGAAGTATTATCTAATAATCAGTAAAAAATGCAAAGAAATTACACATTTCTTAAACTATATTGAAAAAAACTAATTATATTTGATATGTATTATTTCTGCATAGTTAATAATTATTAAATTTAGAGTATGGACATCACTAGGTAAAAAAAACCTTAAGATTTTCGTTCCAAAGTAAATTTTGCTTTCATTTTTTATATTTGTTTCATTTCCATAACCCTAACCACGCATATCTTTCAAAGTTCATCAGATGCGAAACATTTGCAACAAAAACAAAAGTTACAATTCAATTTCTCGGAATAAACATGCCATTATTTAAGCACAGACTCCCCATTTTTCATTATCCCGATTATAATTTGTTTATATTTTTTAACAAGTTCTGTTTCAACTAAATCAGCTCGCAATTTTTCGTCTATAATGCCCAATAATTAATTTCATATTTCGCAGGTTTGCGCTTATGAGATTCAACACTAGATAATTTCTTTTTTGATTCCACGGTAACTTCAAACAAAGAAAAAATTGAATAAGTATAATAAGCAATAAACAGAGCTGTTATTTACTAATTTGCAGAGTTATTAATCGGTTAAATGTTTCTACTGATATCACATTGCAAAATAAATATGCTTTTTGTGTCTCCATATCCCTAGTTATCAAGTATTCTAGATTTTATATAAATAATAAAAAATATAAACAATATATTATAAATTTAATTTCCGAAACTCGTTTTGGCGCTCCCTAAGGCGTGCGCCCGCATTTTTTGCATGCATCGCATGCAAGGCAGGACCGGCCCTGTATATATATATATATATATATATATATATATATATATATGTGTATATATATATATATATATATATATATATATATATATATATATATATATATATATATATTTATATTGGCTGCTAGTTACTTTGAAATATATATATATATATATATATATATATATATATATATATAGAGCGGTACAAATTGTATGGAGACGATAAAAGTTTTTGAGCATCTAATATTTAAAAAGCTTTCGTGTTTATTATAAAATTCATATACATACGCAGAAGAATTCATTTCTCACTTTCAAATTATTTCAAATCGGCAATAGCACATCTATAAGTCTACTTTCTTGGCACATTGAAACAAAAGTTTGAAAATCTTTAGAAATGTAACACATTATCGGCGTAGCTATTTGCGTATTCGTGAGTACTATAAGTTGTGCCTTTTAAAATAATTATTTTAAAAACAGCAAAATAAAAGTCTGAATGAACTATGTGAATGGTTTTAAATAACAAAATGTATTCAGAACAAGTAATGCTTTTTTCGATGCAAATTTTTTTCTTAGGAGAATTAAAAAAATATATAAATGTCTATAGCAATTGAATTATTTTAATTTGATCGTGTGTTTGAAATTCAAACTAATAAACTAATTGCCTACATATTGCTATTCAAACTTTGAATATCAATATGTAGGCAATTAGTTTATTGAAATAAATATTAAATTTTTAACTAATTGTGAGTAAGCATTTTAAGATATTTATATTCAGAACAATTGCGACAGTAGTTAATAACTATGCTGCGCTTTATAAATATCGATCATTAATTTTTTAAGGGGAGAGTCTGCTTTAGAGGCTTAAAAAAAAATTTTTTTTTCCAAAAACTAAACATGAATATGAATACTATCCCTAAACTTCGACTTCAACTAGAATCTATACTATTGAAAATATGTATTTTATTTGATTTTTTTATTTTGGATGGAAATTGTGACCTGCATCTTTCCCTCCAAATGACACCTGCACGCTCGTGACGCATCGGCAAAATGCTTGTACCCGGCATATTATAGACATATATTTTAATGAAAAAATTGAGACAAATGTGGAAATATATACCAATAAAATCTGAAAGGTTCGTTTCAATTAAATATTTATTTCCTTCCATATATCTTTCTCAAAAAAGCGATTTTTTGAAGCCTCTAAAGCGCCAAAAAATTCACCTTGCTTATTTTATTTTTTCCCGACGTTTGAAATCATTTTGAATTGTCTGATATCAAAACTTGGAAAAAGTGTGTTTGAGCCAAAATTTGTCCGATTCAAAAATTTGAAAACCACTTGATGGAATTCGAAGACAATATGTTTGACTATTTTGTACAAAATTGAATAACCTGCATTGGTTTTCCATATTATCTTATACTTAGTTTTAAAATAATTCTTACAAAATGTTATTTAACTTACCTTGTATGATTACTAAATGTTATCAAAATATATTATACCATTATTAATCCATGGTGTGAGTATGTGCACATTGATAAAATATATATTTTTTAACATCACAAATGGTAAAACACACTAACTATGATAACTTAACAAGTTGTCGAAACTATGTATATACTGTTCGAAGTTTAAGATAGAAATGTCACATTTTTTTTTAAAGCAGTTTTTAGCATGTGTTCAAATTTTACGGGAAATTTAAAAAGCGATGGGATCTTGTCATTTTTTAACTTCCCGTAGGGTAAGTTATAGTAATCGCAAAAAAATCGAAAATGAAAATTTTTATATATCTTTACGTTTCAAAGGTTTCTGAATATTTTGGCATACCTTAGAAAAAATGGATGTATGTGTGTGTGTGTGTGTGTGTGTGTGTGTGTGTGTGTGTGTGTGCGTGTATGTATGTATGTGCGGATACAAATTTTCGTCGACGATTTCGGGAACACGGATCAACCGATTTGAATAATTCAAAAAACATTCGATTCGTATTGATAAGGAGACGTGCTGATTAGTTTTTGGCGAAGGCAGGTCTAGCCGTTCCGGAGATACGGGGCAAAAAGTGCCGAAAACGGTAACTCAGTTTTTAAGAGAACGGAAAGTCCGATTTTAATAATTCAAAAAACATTTTACTTGTATTGACAAGATAAAGAATTGATCAAATTTTCATAAAGGCAGGTCTAGCGGTTTCGGAGATATAACGAAAAAAGTAAAAAAAAATGCCATTTGGCGGTCAAAAATGATCATTAGACATATGCACATCAAATTTTCAGATATTTTATAGAGATTTTAACAATAAGTATAAATTTTGTTTATTTTCCTATGGGTTCCGTATCAATGTTTACCCGTTAGACAGCGACGCCGCGCTTACGCGCTTTATATTTCATCTCTATGCAGTTAAAGCAGTACGATTGCTCTGAAAAACAAGTTCAGATCTTCCAAAATATGTCAAAATAAAGAAAACATTTTTCTTAAAAAAAAAAAAAATTAAAAAAAAATTTTTTTTTAAAAATTTTTTTTTTTAAAAAAATTTTTTTTTCAAAAAAAAGTAATTTTTTGTCCAATTTATAGTTTCTCAAAAATCTTATTTTTTCGAAGTAATTTTTTTTTCAATTTTTCAATTTTAATCGTTTTTAAAAAAAATAATAATTTTTGGTACGGGAAGTTCCAGCAATTTGCCTTAAGGCACGATGCCCTAATTGCCTTAAGACAGAATTCCACTTACAGCTAGTTAAAAAATTTTGACACGCTATTAAGGAACCATGTGTTAGTCTCGTTCAGGGCCGTATTGTCAAACCGTTTGTTTATGACTTTGTCGTTATGTAATTGTAAAAACAATCCCTCAGCGAATCTTCTTTTAATTTAATATATATATATATATATATATATATATATATATACTCTTCTTTCATCTATGAATGTGTGTGTATGTGTGAATGGATGTGTGTGTATGTGTATGTGTGTGCGGTTGTGTATGCGGATATTTAGTTTTCGTCGACTATTCACATCAAACTATCAGTTATTTTATGGAGATTTTAATAATATGTATCAATTTTGTTTACATTTCTATCAATCGATTCTGTGACATCGTTTGTTCGTTGTAGAAGATGCAGCGCTTACGCGCTTCGATATTTCATCTCTATGCACCTAAAGCAGTAGGATTGCTTTGAAGAAAAGTTCAAAGTTTCCAAAATATTTCAAAATAAAAAAAACATTTTTTTCAAGTTTTTTTTCAAAAAAGTTAATTTTTTCAAAAATGTAAGATTTCTCAAAAATCTATTTTTTTTTTCAAAGTTAAAAAAAAATTAAATCTTTTTTTAAAAAAAAATAATTTTTGGAACGGAAAATTCCAGCAGTTTGCCTTTAGGCACGATAACATACACCACTAGTTTTCTAATAGTTTCCATAAAAGTCAAAGAAAACCATGTTTAGCTGATCGGATTCCGAACATGCGCACTTCATATGCTTTCACAGAAAACCGTTTTAAGTTTTCATCTGTTTCTCGTTTAAAACGAAAAAGCCATACCTTTTGGTATGGCCGCGTTTGTGTTATCAGTTTTTTTTCATAAATACGCCTGGAGAAGTGTTTATTTTTTAGTTATTTCAGGCTTAGTCAATCAAAACAACAATGAAGATGAAAAATGTCACAGTCGGCAAAAGTATCCGAAGCCAGAAGGTTTTTTCACAATTTGTAAGTTTATTCAACTCAAATAAAAGTTCGACTGTGCTGAGGCATGTTTTAACATATTGAATTTTATTCAGACCTTCGGGGAAATTTATACAGTGATATAAATTCCATGAACATAAATTTTCATAAATAATGTGAATATGTTAGCATTTAGAAACTCTCTAGAGCATGAAGATATATTGCAGCATTCTACCTATTGATATTATACAAGCAGCATGATTAGACTAAAAAAACAATTTTCCTATAAATCATTTTTTTCTGTTTTGAGAAATGAATTGAGTACATCCAGTGTAAAGTAAGTATGCATTTATTTATTAATTGCATTCAGTAAAGGTAACATAATATAATCTCTGGGATTTTCATAGGGAACCACGACCATTTAATGAAATACCAGGACCAAAGCCGATTCCTGTTCTTGGTACATTATGGATGTACTGGCCTATTATAGGTAACTAAATACATGTATATGATGTCAAGCTCACTTATTAAGCTCTCAAATCATACATATGCCGATATCAACTTTAAGATTTTATATGAACATATTAACTAAATTTTTTTTATTGTTCATTATTGCGTATTCACTGTTGAAAACTTTAATTTTTTTATAGTTTGTTACCCGAAGTCACATAATATCATTTTAGTTAATAATAATAATAGTTTAAGTTTGCTAGTATTTTATTTAATAATTCAATAGTTAATAATATAGTTTAAAATGCTTTAATAATATTGGAATTCGATGAATCAAAATAAAAACATTAAATTCTAATTTAATTAATAAACAGTACTTTTTATTATTAAATTGCTTGTTTTTAGTAATGATGCTTACCTTATATTAAAACAGTTACATGATTATTTTCACTTTCAGTTATTAAATTAAATAAGACTTATTATTTGTTGTGTACAATAATATGTATGTGTAATACATAAATATATTTAAACTTAGGAATAATAAAATTGCAAATATGTGTAGATAAATATTTTTGTTACTATATTGTTGCAATCATTACATTTTATATAAACTAAATTATGAAATAATATTATAGGCAAATATCGATGGTCTGCCCTTCATCATACTGGTATGAAGAAGTATAAAACATGGGGTTCTTTAATCCGTGAACCTGTTGCACCTGGTGTAACCTTACTGTGGGTTTATGAGCCTGATGATATTACTACTATTTTGAGGGACGAAGGACAAAACTTTTTTCCTGAACGTAGAAGTCATTTAGCTTTACAAAAGTTTCGTGAGGACCGTCCTCATGTTTACAATAGTGGTGGATTACTTCCAACGTATGTCTTTGAATGCAAACTCGATGAATTAAAAAGCTAAGAAATTAAATCAAATGTTACAAATCTCAGTGTACTTTTGTGAATCAGGGAATATTTCTATAAATCCTATCCATTATGTTATCAATCAAGTTCTTGGTTTGAATTTAATTACTAAAATCCACATGCATAACAAGATTTCTTAATTCAACAGTACATGTATGTCTACTTTTTGAAGTATAATTATTGATAGTCTTTCATTATATATATATATATATATATATATATATATATATATATATATATATATATATGAATTTCTTTTATTTAAATCATATATATTTTATGTTACCTCTTTCAATTGAAATATTACATCTCATACACATCTTAATACCTTTTCCAGTTTTTTAACTGTTCTAAGTTTTTTTAGTGGAAGTAATAATTATTGAATGTGCTTGTTAGCAATGGAGCAGAGTGGTGGAAACTACGCAGTGAGTTTCAGAAAGGTTTAAGTGCGCCACATTGTGCTCGCCAATTTTTTAAATCTGCTGATCAAATTACTTCAGAATTTTGTCATCATATCAATGAAATAGCTTCAGATTGCAAGGACTTTTTACCAGAGATATCCAGATTAAACTTGGAATGTAAGTACAACGAAGTTTGTAAAAGTGTAAAACAAATATGTTCAGTATATGCCGAGTATGTTTTATGGGAAATGAACAAAAAAATTTCAATAATTGAATGTTCTTCATCAGCAAATTTGAAACATTCACCTTTTTTTGTTTATATATTTATATTATATATTCATATTATTTTTTTATATGTTCACTATTTTTATACATTTTTAAATAACATTTAATATTTTTTGCATTTTTCTAGTGGTATGTTATATGGCCTTTGATACTCGCATGAACAGTTTTTCTAAAGAAGAATTAGATTCTCATTCACGTAGTTCAAGGTTGATAAAAGCTGCAGAAGATACTAATAGTTGTATACTTGGAACTGACCAAGGCATTGGTTTATGGAAATTTATTCCCACATTGAAATATAAGAAACTTGAAAGGGCTCAAAAATATATGGAAAGGTGATATATTAAAATCAATTTATTATAATTTAAAGTAAAGTTAAGTTATCATATATGCAATTTCTTTCAGTGTTGCTGTTGATTTAGTATCTCAAAAATTTTCTTATTATACAGATGCTACAGCAGCTGAATCAGGCTCTAAATCCCTATTAGAAAATTATATATATAATCCAAAACTTGATTTTCGGGACATTATTGGAATGGCTGCAGATCTCTTATTAGCAGGTGTTGATACGGTATATGAAATTTGCACTTTTCATATTAAAATTGTATATAAAGATAGGAGATTTAATTTACCTCTTAATTTTTGGATTCAATCAGATTTTTATATTTATTCTAATTATTGTCATTGAAGACCAAATACTGACCAATCACTTAGTTTTTCTCTTATAAATTTCAGACATCTTATGCTACTAGTTTTGCTCTTTACCATTTGGCTATAAATCCTCATGTGCAGGAAAAACTATATGAAGAATCCCTCAAAATTCTGGAGACTAAAAATTCTCCAATGACACTTGAATCATTTCAAAATGCTTCTTATGCACGTGCTGTGTTAAAAGAATCTCTTAGATTAAATCCTATATCTGTAGGTGTAGGAAGAATAATTAAGAAAGATACTATATTGTCCGGTTACCACATCCCTGCCGGTGTAAGTATAACTATAAATAATTATTATTCATAATAATTAGTAGTAGTTGATTAATTTTATTATACATATATCTTTTTTTAATATTTTACTGTTTTGATGGTTTCAAAGATAGCAATAATCTGAATGTTTGAAAAAAATTATTAAAAATGAATTTTCAAATATTATTATTTATTTGCCTTAAAATATATAATTATATATTGCATGTAAGAAATACATTTCAATGCTTATTGAATTTTATGTATAAAAGTTCATGTAATAACTTATTTAGATCGAAAGGGGTATAAAGTGGTAAATAATTATAGTCTATTTAACAGACTGTTGCTGTTACACAAAATCAAGTAATATGTCGTCTAGAGAAAAATTTTCCAGAAGCTGACAAGTTTTTGCCAGAAAGATGGTTAAAATCAAATAAGAGTGTTTCAAGAATGAGGAATAAAGATTCACAGAATTTCACTAATGAAATAAATAAATTTGACATTAAAGATACATTCCAAGTACCTCATCCGTTTTTATCACTTCCATTTGGATATGGAATGAGATCCTGTGTGGCTAGAAGATTTGCTGAACAAAATATTCAAGTGCTTCTATTACGGGTATTTATTTTAATTTTTCTCTTACTTTAGAACTAAGTGGGTAGAGAGATTGTCTTTTAGTTTAGCGTTTTCCTCAAGTATAACTCTCTTAATATTCAATAATTTAGATTTAGAAATTCATATACATACACACACACACACACATATATATATATATATATATATATATATATATATATATGTGAGAATCAGTCTTCATATCCATTTATATAAACTGTGAAAACTCACTAATTTGGCACTTTGATAGACCAACACCCTTATCCACCAAAGTCATTTTGAAATTTTTCTGCTATTTTCAATATCGTATATTAAAAATTAATTTGAATGCATTATAGCTCATATATAATTTTATCACTGCATTAATATCAATCAGATAGGTGTGCAATAAATGTTTCTATTTTTTTATATTATAAACAAATATCTATGACTTACTATAATGCAGTAACCTGGCACTCATCTGGTTTTTAGTAGTGCCGGATTAGTGTGATTATATGTATGAACATAATTATAATTATTATAGAGCATCACATATCATTAATTGCCTATTCCTTTCTTGTCTATTACTATTATTTGTATTTCAGGTATTCATGTTTTTATACACTGACATATGTTTTTCTTTCCAAACTTCTGCTTCCATGCTTTCCGGTTCTTTGCTTTGGTTTTTAGTTGTTTATATTTTCTCCTTTTGCGTAAGTCATCAATCATTTGCATTTTTCTTCTTCCTAGACCTTTTAATCCTTTTTACTTTCAAGGATGTTGTAGTAGTTACTCTTTTTGCAATTGGATTGGACCCATGTTCAATCCAGTGTCCTTTCCTTTTCATGGTCATGCTCCATGAATTTTTGTTTGCTCTCTACCCTACATTTTTCCATTTGTTATATTATTTGTCTACTTTATTTTTTTCATTCCTCTTCATCACAACATTTCAAATCCCTCCAGGTAGTCTTTCTTAGCCTATGTCTCAGACACATACATACAACATTCATTGAATATTCAGCAAATTAATCAACTAGTACTCTTATCATAAGATATTTTAGATAAATATAATTTCTATTTATTTTTAGTTAATCAGAAATTTCGAAATCAGTTGGGGTGGAACAACATTAGATTCGAAGACCTTCCTAATTAATAAACCCGATCAACCACTAAATTTCAAATTTCGGCTGCGATCTAATTGAAATTAAAGTTTGGTTACACATATATTGTCTCATACCTTCTGAGGTTTTATTGTTCTGACTTTTATTCTGATCTAAATAAAGGACCTTGCTATACATTGCATTTATTATAATTTCACCATAAACTAGTAAGAGTTTTTTGGGAGTTGATATTGAACACATACTTCGATATTATATTATATTGCTTGTAGATCTATATTGCTGTGCTACATATTTTCAAGACACCTTCAAAGGGTCTTTTTTTTTTTCTTTTCATTCATATTGTTCGCCTATGTTTTATATTATTTATGGATTATGAATTAGGCAGATGCACTGTGATAAGGTTTTCAATGTAAAGAATTTGTAATGGGGTTAATATACATATGTAAAATAAATTCCAAATGGGGCATATTATTGTACACATGATACACATTGATTGATTTACTCTTTGTGTTACGAATTTGTGTCAAATATTAACATGCATTTCAGAGTGAACCTAATTTCTTTTATATAATCCCAGGAGGGAGAGTACGAACTTAGTTTATACTATGATACTACGATATTCAATAGAATAACTTTCCAAAAATACTAAAAACTTTATTGTAACAATTTTTGGCTTTTCTACGGGTTAGAGAATTATTTATTTCTTCGTATGAGATAATATTTAAAAATAATAAGTTAAATGATTTTTAAGTTATCTGAGAGTTTAAGTTAAATGATTTTAATTATGCTTTAGTGTGGTAACATTGTTAATATCGCTTAAGGGTTTTGTCTAAAAGTTTGCTTATGTGTACGACTATCATCATCGAATTGGTTATTGTCTCAAACCTATCAATACCTTATGGTGATGTAACATAGTTTTAGGCAAATTTATTATTGTTATATTATTACTATATATAGTTATATTAGATTTTTTATAGATAAAATTACATTCGCAAAAAACACTTGCGCTACATTATATAGTTATGCAATAGATTTTAGTATATTATGTTTCCGGCACGCAGATTGAAAACAGAAACTTTCCGATAAATAATTATTTGTTTTAAATGCAGTTTTTTAAATAAATATACGTTATATAGCTAAACTAACGAGGTTAGACTAATTTTTTGCTAAGCTGGGTGAATTTCTTGAGCGGCCATATTCAAATTTTAGATTTTCTGTTCAACTAAAAATAGGTAAGATATAAACTAATTGAAGACTACAGGTACAAAAGTAGCAGAACATTGTGATTGTAAGCATATAATCATATATAAATTACTACAACGTTTGTTTAAACTCATACTCTTGCTCTATAATGGGACTCAAAATTGATGGTAAAAACACAGAACATACATATCCGCAAATCATTTATTCGGCGATGTACTGATGTTTGTTGCCTGTGCCGTCTAACGTCATGTGATGACTTTAATTCATTCTAATCCATCATAATTTGCCTATATACTGCTAAGACAAAAATTATGCACAGGTTTCATTCTGCATCTTGTTTTTCCCATGAACTATTATAAGACAAAAAATTATACACATAATTAAATGTTGTGCAATTTTATATGTGTGAGTTATGATACGGCTGATATGGTTTCGTGCAGGCGCCAAAGAAAACAAGCGCGATTTATTAAAAGGATGTTTTTAGTTATTTTTACCTGTGCGATCCTTTTTACTGAATATCTACGTAAATCACTATTATACCTGAGAGCTTTCATGGCATAAACATGTCTTACACGTGTTGGCTAAGCCCAACAGTCAACGAATATATGTTATATTCCGTCATTGTATCCTCGGTTTAAAAAATTCCTTCTGGCGGGCTTTTCAGTATTATTTGCAATAGTGCTACTCAGTTCTATACCAACAATTATAATGCATTATAATATCTGTATTCCGGAATCCCTTTCTTTTTAAATGTGTTATTTTCTTTTCCTATTATTTTCTAATATCTCGTGTTTGATTCCTTGACGGCCGAGGTACTATTAACAAATATTATTATAATTTTGATTATATTTCTGTTTATTTACTGTGATTCTATTTCGTATGGTTTACTACCTTCTATTTTTAATCTCATATTTCAACGTAGGTTTCGACTCGTAAGTTGCAGGCGGAATTGCTTCTCGAGTGTAAAACCATTGATTGATCCGATGTAACTATTCCAATCCTTGATTTTGGTTGTATTTGTCTAATTATATAATTAATTATTAAAGCATAGTTTTTATGAACGGATGTCTTAAAATACATTGTGCTTGTTTGATTTTCTTAATATTTCGCTTAGAAGAAGATTACAATGATGTTTATCAGTATAATACTCATTTCATAAACATCGAGAAATCCAGGTGTAGTTTACTGTTTAGATTGCTGATTGCGAGAACCGATAAACTTCCCGTTATGAATAAACACATTAAACAATGATGTTATATTAAATTTTACAAATAATCCAATTCTTAAACGAATTAAAGACTCATATTGCATCGGATGTAAAAAAAATAAGCAATTGTAATAATGAATATGTTGAATATTAGCATTCCTTAGAATCATTTTTAACTTCCTGTAGAGTAGTTTTAGTGATGGGCCGAAAATCGAAAATAATTTTTTTTTGCATATCTTCACGTTTTCGCACTGAACATTTTGGCATACCTCAGAAAAAATGGATGTGTGTGTGTGTCTTTTGTATGTCCGCATTTTTTCGGCCACGTTTTCGGGCGCACGGACCAACCGATTTGTATGGTTCAAAAAACATTAGATTCCTATTGATAGAGAGATGTGCTGATTAATTTATTAACAAAGACTGGCATCCGATTTGAATGATTCAAAAAACTTTCTGCTTGTGAAATTTGTTTTTTAATTTCTTTTTTTTAAAAAATGTTTTTTGTATATCAAAAATAATTCAGATTTTAATTTTAATTCTTGCTAAAGTTCTAAAGCTCACTTATATACTTAAATAAATAATTCTAACTTTGCAATTCAGTTTATATAATTCTTATAAATATTAGACAATGTTACAGTATTTATTTATAATAATCTAATTGAAAACATTTAATATTCCTCGAACATTTCGTTACAGTACGGAAAGTTCCAGCAATTTGCCTTAAGGGACGATGCCATATACCACTAGTTTTTTTTACATTTTCAAATACAACAAAGTTGTATTAAAGACTTGTTATGCAAAATGTTCTATTGCCTTTCAAAGCCGTCAAGAGTAAAAATTCAAGACGTGTTTTTTACACAATTTATTTCCACAAGCGTCATTACGACGCAAGATATAATATTTGTGCACTAATTATATTTCGAGTTTAACTTAAAAAGTATAAATTGACTAATTAAATTTATTCAATAACTGCAAGGAAAATGTAAAAAAATTAAATGGTAATGGACCATTATATCTTGAACTTTAGAAATAATTATCTGTGTTATAATTCTAATTTTAAACGCTGGAATTGATTATTTAATCTGAAATACGGTCAAATAAATTACTAGATCTGTATCGTTTATAATTTTTATATTTTTTTTGTAAAATCTGTTGTTTTTTAATAACTGTATTCATTTGTGTGATTAGATAAAAATTTTCATTTGTGTTTAATGAAAAAATTTGGTTAGATTATATTCTAAGATGATATTCTAAGAATTTTTCATCTTGATTTTTTTCATGTTTTACTACGGTTTTGGTACGTGTTCCGCACTATCCAAATCCTAAAAATACGCCTATGTGGTAGAAATTGTTAAATTAAAAAAATAGACTAAATTATTGAAATAGGAAAATAAACTAAATATTTAGATAATTACATTTTATTTCAAAATGTATTGCTTTGATTCAATTATCGACTTCAATAATCAAACACTGGTTTAAAAATCTCATGTACTTAGCAGTTAAAAAAAACTCATTACTTGAACAACCGACCGGAGAATATATTTCAAATATTATGAACAAGTTTAAATCTATAAATTTGTTTAAATCGTCTTTCTCCTTTCATAATTCCAGTCATTTTCATATTTATGGTTGCTGACGGAATATAAACGGGATTCCTTTTAAATCCTTTGGGAATGGAATCATAAAAAACGGAGATTAATGATCTTATTAATACTTAACATACTTAAAAAATATATAAATATCTTGGTTTTATGCTAGGATACGAGATCTCATTCATGATAGGCGTGAAGCTACTAGGAATATTGAGAATTCCATTCGTTTTATATGAATAGGGTAACACGGTAATTAATTTTAATACATTGGGCTAGACTTTGAAAAGTAGTAGTGAACTTGTGTTTAATGAAATCTATTTGATGTTAAATTGTTTTAATAAACGTACATTTTAGGTATTTATAGGTCTCAATAATATAAATTGTTCTATTCATTTTAATTGTATTCAACTTCGCTGTCGAAAACTATTCATATGCTCGAGTATTTTATGATAATGTATTTTCTATCTTGGTATGCGAAAAAATAAATTTATGTGAATTATTACAGTACTAATCTATTACGCGGTTTGTAATTTGCGCATTTGTAATGAATATATTAGTACTGTAAATCTATTAAATACTTTTATTTTGATTACAAGTATAACTAGTTGGTATTGCTATTTTGTCTTGAGGCATTTACATGAACTTCCCGATATGTGTAAATAATCGACTTAATCAATAAAATATAAGTTAATTTATGAGTGATTTGATAAAAAGTATTTTGAGTGGATTTATCACACATCATTGAAAACGTACGAACACTCTTTCGGTATACCAAGTGAATCGTCTAATTTTAATTTTAACAAACATAAAAAAAACTACTCATTTTGTCAAACTTTGATGAGTTTTTAAAATTAAACTACTTGTCGTAAGGCCGTAATATTTCAGTATGTTCTATAATACTATGATATACATCGTCAGAAAAAGTTCCATGAAAATCGTCTTAATTTTTTTTTCAACAGTTAGCGGCTAGGTAGATTTTCATCTAAAACTAATCAGTATAACTCACAACTAATATCTTTCGAAAATTTTTGATTTTTTTCATCGATTCGGTAGTAAGTGTTTAAATGTGGACGAAAAGTTTAACACTATTTTCCAAATTACCAAGAAACGGCTTGGCAGATCGTCGCACAAAACTGACAAACGATATAGTCATCATGAGCTATATCAATTGGCTTTTAAATTCCTGAAATCAATTCAGGCGTTTTTGAGCAAACGTCGACGAAAGGTCTAATTTTGACAAATGCCAAAAAAACGATACTAATTTTTGCAAACTTTGAAGAATTTTTAAAATTAAACGACTTGTCGTAGGGCCGTAATATTTTAGTATGATCTATAAGACTATGGTATCTACCGTAAAACAAAAAATCATAAAAATCGTCGAATTTTTTTTTTTAACACTTTATTATAAAAAAATCGGCCCGGCCGATCTTTACCAACAACTAATCAGGTCGATTCCCAACCAATATCTTTCGAACGGTTTTTGAATTTCGAAATCGATTCAGAATTGCGGACTAAAAAAACGTGGACGATTTTTTTTTCACTTTTCTGCTTTTTACAAAGAAACGACTTGGCTGATCGTCGCGCAAAATTGATAACGCTAGTCCTCATCGAGATACATCGATGAAATTTAAATTTTTAAAATCGGTCTAGTCGTTTTTGAGAAAACGTCGATTCACGTCAAAAATTATGTTCACATACACGCACACATACACATACTTATTTCCAAATTTGGTCTCATTCGATTCAGAATGACTTGAAATGTCGTGAAAACATAAAATTAGCGAATCGGATTTTTTGATGAAAACATAAACTGCTCCTTCGGGAAGTTAAAAAATACGTGAATACGAGTTGTGCCATTTTTTTGAAATTAATCATTTCAATTTAGTTTTATGACAATATATTCTTGAAAAGCATTTTATGAACATCCGGTAGGGTAAGTTATAGTAAGCGCAAAAAAATTGAAAATGAACATTTTTATATATCTTTATGTTGCAAACGTTTCTGAACATTTTGGCATACCTTTTAAAAAAATGATGTATGTGTAATTTCGGGAATACGGACCAACCGCTTTCAATAAATCAAAATGCGTTCGATTCGTATTGATGGGGAGACGTGCTGATTAGTTTTTTGTCAAGGCAGGTTCAGTCTGGCTTTTTGAGATAACGGAGCGTTCGATTTGAATGATTCAAAAAACATTTGTGTTGACGAAATTGAGAACTGATAAAATTTTTCGAAAGGCGGGTCTCGGAGGTTCAATGAAAGGCGATTCCGGATATTCAATAATAATAATTTTCGGTACGTGAAGTTCCAGTAATTTGCTTAAGGCACGATGCCATGCACCACTAGTAACTTTTCATATAGTTCTATCGGCCCCTGAATTCTTGTCGTTTCACCGGAACCCCTGATATTGTGGTCACTTGGATAGGCTTTTCGGTAGTAAACCCTTGAGCTTGCGTAGGACTACTCGGTGCAGCACTGCGCTTACCATACGAAACGTGCGGTCAAGATTAAACCGTAGACACTTTTATCATTCTCTATTACTATAGAACACTTAGCATTATTAGCACTCAACTCTAGAGAAGGAAATGCAGCATGTACCTCATTTAGGTTTCTAACTGACCCTATTTCAAATCAAATCATTTTCAATGTGCCAATAAAACATTCGATGATCTTTCGAATTATTTTATTTACAAATTACTATATATTATACTATACTATTATATTACTATATCATTATTTATTACTTTAACATCTTTTATTAAATACTTAGATTGATTTATAACTAAACAAAGTGATCCATATCAAATTGTTTCTTTAAATGAATTGCTACTATTATTTTTTTCTAATAAATGCTAGTCGAGAGAAATAATATATACACACACACATA
This sequence comes from Ctenocephalides felis, assembly GCF_003426905.1. Lineage (NCBI taxonomy): Eukaryota > Metazoa > Arthropoda > Insecta > Siphonaptera > Pulicidae > Ctenocephalides > Ctenocephalides felis. The sequence goes on along the minus strand of NW_020538040.1, from coordinate 79,826,573 downwards.
TATATATATATACTAGATGACCCGACAGACGTTGTCCTGTACCCACCTCTACGTTTTTTTAATATCCTATACTAATATTTATACCGTTCAGTTAAAAATAATCATTATTGTTTTTCGAGTTACTATTTACACCAATATATGAGTGATGTTAAATGTAGTACTGTTTCTAATAAAATGATTATTCTCAATTCCCACAGTTAACACTTTAATTATCCCTTTAACAAATATTAAAATATGTTCAATAAAATTATATATTAAAAATAATACACTGCGATTTATAGAACAAATTTATTTCTAATAGCTCAATTTACTTTATTGAATTTAAAGGTTATACAATATTTTTAGACATGCCTGTAAATGTGGATGTTTAAATGAATGATTTTTTGTTTATTCACGGCTAAAACATTGATTTTCTAAATTTATCACCATGTCTTTATTGTCATAGCATAGATACACGTGTTGAAAATTGAAATCTTTTAAAAAGTATAACAAATTCAGAAAAAATTAATATATAGCATGCGGTCAAGGTACAATATCACCTTTGATTTTTCTACCCAAAATAATTGCTTCAATAATGTTGCCTACAATTTTTCTAATTTCGTACCATATTTTAACTGGCTTTTAGTATTTTAAGATCTAAATTGCATTTTTCACACTAATAATTCAATATACATTATTACTTGAGTTCATATTTGAAGTGAATTAATTTGTCAAATTTTGTTCACATGTGCTCTATTCAACCTACTATCAACAAATTTATTGCAGTAAATGGAGAGGAAAAAAGCGTATGCCCAGCTAATCTTAATCTAAAGTTCAGAAGTGAAAACAATTTGCACTTCGTCACCACCCCCCGCATTAATTGGATTATAATTTTTTTAATTCTGATTTTATCATAACTTGTAATATACTATTTTAAAGGTGATTAAATAAGCTACAACTTTCTCTATCATAAATTTTACCGTAACTTCTCTTATTTTGAAATGGCGAAGGGTTAAAGGGCTCGAAAGACACTCCGGTTGGACAGCCGCGCACTCTTTAAACAATTAGAACTCTATCAATATTTGTGTAACAAAAAATAATAAAAAGCAATAATTAGTCTGAAAAATACCTTGAATTTTCATATATATACTTTTATACGTATTCTTTCAGAGATATTATAGTGAGAAATTGTTTTTTTTTTAATGGATTTTTTTATGAAATCATGAGTTTTTTGAAAATCGTTTGTACTAATGTTATGGTATTTTCTAGAATCCATCAAGATCTCTCAAACCAAGTTAATTCTAGATGGAAAACGATTATTTTTAATTTTGGTGGAAATGGCACTCATAAACTATTTGATTTAAATGAAAAAAAAAACATTGTATGCATCTTTTAATTGCATGATAGCTCACTCATTTTACACGCAAAGAAGTACTTTCTTTTAAAGCTTATTTGGAGAACTATAAAAACCCATTTTCATAATTAACTTAATATTGTTTCTAGAACACTGTAAGATAGCGATTTATTAGGATTTTTATTGATATAATTTTATTTTTATTGATAAAAAATGCAAAAAAGAAACAAATTTTCAGTAGCCAACTTGAAAAGTATGTGCTTTTTTGAAAAACATTATTAAACATTTTTCTCTTATAATTAGTTCTTTTATCCACACCCAACGTTATTACACCACTGAAAAGAAAGGGCATCCCCCCGGGTAGTGCAAAAGAGTCTAAATTGTTTTCACTATTGAACTTGAGAGTAAAATGAGCCTAATTCAAAAATTCCAAACGAATTGGAAAACAGTAAAAAAAAGTTCAGACCCAAAGCGCTCCATTGAGTAAATATTCCGTTCAAAATGCCAACCATATGAATTTTTGACACAATGTAACTTCTAAATAATTTTTGAATAAGTAATTTTTTTTGTATTGTGACTTAGTATAGTGTGGCAAAACGACTGCAAATTGAATATTTTTGAGCGCAATCACTTATGGCTCGCCCCCATTGACGAATTCGTACGGCAAATCAGTTCGCAAAGTGCGCAGTCAAAATTATTGCAAGCAAAAGCAATCCACGCGCACGTTGAGAACACGATTCGCCGTGCGCGTCGGTCGCATGCGCAGACTGTCAAACGCATGTTATATTATTTGCATCTTATATTAATTTAATTTTTGGCACATCTCAGCTGCTTTTCGGCAATAATAATGTAGACATTACATTTTCCTTATTTATAATCATGAATTTATTATATTTTAATATTGCCTTAGCCTATAAGTGAATAGAAATGTTTGGCAAATGACAGTTGTCATTTGTTTTTAATGTCAAACCATGCCTTAAATATTTTAAAGGTCAAACAATGATAAGCGGTTTTTTGTAATTTTTTCTATTTATTTCTTCAATCTAACGATATTTCTATGAATCAAAACATTCTAGAAAATTTCCCGAACAAACTTCAGGAAGATTCATGAAAATCCGAATTATAGTTTAGGAGGACTAATGAAACTTACATTGTTACAGAAGAATTTTATATATAAGATATATATATATATATATATATATATATTATAACTGAATATATAAACTATTAATTTAATTAATTAGTATGACTTTTTCTAATGTATGCATTTGATATATAATTTTCACTTTTTTAGACTATCATATAGTTCATATGATCGATTGCTTTTCTGATTAATATATATATATATATATATATATATATATATATATATATATATATATAGTAATAATATAGATTGATAAACATATATTATTAACTTCCCGTAGGGCAAGTTATAGTAATCGCAAAAAAATCGAAAATGAAAATTTTTATAGATCTTTACGTTTCAACACCTTCTGAACATTTTGGCATACCTTAGAAAAAATGTATGTATGTGTGTGTGTGCGTGTATGTATGTATGTTCGGATACAAATTTTCGTCGACGATTTCGGGAACACGGATCAACCGATTTGAATAATTCAAAAAACATTTGATTCGTATTGATAAGGAGACGTGCTGATTAGTTTTTGGCAAAGGTTGGTCTAGCCGTTCCGAAGATACGGAGCAAAAAGTACCGAAAACGGTAACTCAGTTTTTAAGAGAACGGAGCGTCCGATTTGAATAATTCAAAAAACATTTTATTTGTATTGACTAAATGAAGGACTGTTCATTTGGAAAGGCAGGTCCAACGACTTTGGAGATATGGAGGAAAAAGTAAAAAAATGAGCCATTTGGCGGTTAAAAATGAACATTAGACATATACACTTCAAATTATCAGATATTTTATAGAGATTTTAACTATAAGTATAAATTTTGTTTACATTCCTATGGGTTCCGTACCAATGTTTACGCGTTAGACGGCGACGCGGCGCTTACGCGCTTTGATATTTCGTCTTTATGCAGTTAAAGCAGTACGATTGCTTTGAAAAAAAGTTCAGAATTTCCAAAATATTTCAAAATAAATTATTTAAGATAGAATGATTTAATATGGTTCGAAATTCTATTAAAAGTTTCAAATCATTGATCAACTTTTATTGATTATTATTGATTATTTTTAATTACTCGAATTTTGAATTGCGATACGGGAAGTTCCAGCAATTTGCCTTAAGGCACGATGCCCTAATTGCCTTAAGACAGAATTCCACGTACAGCTAGTGTAATATTCGAATTGCATACCGCGTAAGCACAGTTTTATAAAAATTACATATTTTATATAGCTCTAATGTAAGATATATATAGGACCTTGAAACGTGAGAAAAATACAAATGTTGCGGTTACGGTTTTTGGTCAATTTTAATACCTTTAACGGCAAGTTTATAGAATTTATGTTATCCATATGCCAAGATATTCACTTCCTGTTCACACAAATCAAATCGCATCAATAGTAGAACCGAATTTCAAACGAAAGTCGACTGGCGACTGCAAAGCCCTGATTACAAATTAAACAAGTAGCTCTTGTAACCATCAACTTAAGCACTTGAAATTTCCACATGATAAAGTATTGCCAGTAAAGCCAAATGCACTATAGCATCACAATTCCATGAAAAGGTTCTTAAAGTAACTTAATTATAACATCTATTCGGCTTCGTGCGCATAACTAAACATAAGACTTAAAAGGTTGACCAGCAATTTGTATTTTTGGCTCAAGATTGTTAAGCGAGTATAGAATCGGAATAGTCCTTTGCGAGTTTCATTCAGGCTGGCTTACTGTTGATAGGGTACGTGATTAATGGTCCAAACGTAGCTTTACCGTAGTCAGAATTCAGTCTCTGCATACTACATAACATTGTAGTCACGGTTCGTATTCATATTATATATTTTGGTTTCATACCCAAAAGGTCGGATCAAACCTTATTGCTGTCGTATAGTTGATTCTCCACCTGTTTGTTAGGGATGTTTTTCTCTAATTTTAAATAAATAACGTTTCGATACGTTTATAAGCAGAATATAATTGATTAGTTCTGGCTCCAAAACTTTTATTATTTTTGGTGGATCCAATATTATAGAGGAGAGGTATAGCAAAAATTGATTTATTGATATTTTTATGTGTTTAAAATTTGCGATATTTTAAAATAAATACTTAAAAAGGAAAGTTTTAATAGCGTGGACTACGATACAGAACGTACAAATCCGTGCAGTAGTTCTCTCAATCGCATCGTTTATTTATTTGTTTTATTATTAGAACAGAAGGACCTAAAAATATGGTTTATATTTTTATCTGGAATTGTGAACTTAATTTTCGATATGTTTATATTATTTTGAAGATATTTTCAAATTAAAACAGATCCGATTTGCGCAGTACTTGTGCACAAAAACAAAATTTACATTCAATAAAAGCTTTCAATGGTGAATAAATTTGACTAACAATAAGCACTAAAGGAGTAATAATATTAATAAAAATGTAGTTTTTTAATGTTTAATAAAAATGAAAACCATTACTTTAAACATTTGTATTTTGCGTAGACTTTAAAATTTTGCTCAAATGTAATAAGGCTAGTAATAACAGTATGCTAGTAATGTATAAGACTAATGTACGTGTATACAAAGTCAAATAATAAACAATAAAAAACATTACTGTAATTAAAATTAATAAAAAAAATTTGAGCTGCCTTGCCAATCGTTTGTTACGTTTTATTCTTTCTCATAAGTATAAGTTTGTATCTTGTTAACTTCCCGTAGTAAGTTAGAGTAATCGCAAAAAATGGAAAATCAAAATTTTTATATATCTTCACTTTTCAAAGGTTTCTGAATATTTTGGTATAAAAAAGTATGGCAATTATTGGCAAGAAAAAGTATGTGTTTATGTGTATTTGAACAAATGTTTTGTTGTAAATCGATGTTTTCTAAAAACGGCTGGACCGATTTCAGAAATTTAAAAGCCATTTCATGTATCTCAATGAGGATTATCGTTTCTCAGCTTTGTACGACGATCGAGCCGTTTCTTCGTACTTTGGAAAAAAGTGTTAAACTTTTCGTCCTCATTTAAGCTCATACTACCAAATAGATTTTAAAAAATCAAAACTGTTTGAAAGATATTGGTTAGGAATGATACTGATTACTTTTAGGTAAAATCTACCGAACGGTTTCTGTAATTAACTGTTGAAAAAAAATTAAGCCGATTTTTATGGAACTTTTTTGGCGCTATATATCATGGTCTTATAGAACTTACTGAAATATCACGGCCTTACGACAAGTAGTTTAATTTCAAAAATTCATCAAAGTTTGAGAAAATGAGTAGTTTTTTTGACGTTTGTTAAAATTAAAATTAGACGATTTACTTGGTATAACGATAGAGTACTTGGTGTTAATGGACATACTAAACCATTAAAGTTCTATGGAAACTGGTTCAATTATAAAAATCATTGATTTTTGAAAATTTGCTTTTAGAAAATACTCCGAGTTAACATGTTCGTTCGATTTCAATTATGTGTAATGAATCCACTCGGAATACTTTTAATCACTCATAAATTAATTTATTTTTTATTGATTAAGTCGATTATTTAAACATATCGGGAAGTTCATGTAACTTGTCTCGAGGCAAGTTACCAGTGCCAACTAGGCAAAATACCAATACCAACTAGTTTTGTATTTGTATCGATGAAACGAAGAACTGATTAAATTTTTGGATTGATTGAATTGATTTTTTTTTGAATGATTATTAGACATATGCACATAAAATATTCAGATATTTTTATAAGTAGTACAAATTTTGTTTACATTTCTATGCAGCATGATTGCTTTGGGAGAAGTTCAAGTTTTCAAAAAATGTAAAAGTTTTTTTAAAAAATATATTTTCAGTACGGAAAGTTCCAGCAATTTGCCTTAAGGCACGATGCCATTAATAACTAGTTAATGAATGCAATTTTTAGAAGATAAGTGCTTCCTGCTTCGGATGTTTCTAATGATTTATTGAAATAAGCTTAATGACCGATCGAGCATTTTGTAAAAAGTTCATTAACTGAAATGTTTTTAACTTCCCGTAGGGTAAGTTATAGTAATCGCAAAAAAATCGAAAATGAAAATTTTTATATATCTTTACGTTTCAGAGGTTTCTGAACATTTTGGCATACCTTAGAAAAAATGGATGTATGTGTGTGTGTGTGTGTGTATGTGTGTGCGGATACAAATTTTCGTCGACGATTTCGGGAACACGGATCAACCGATTTGAATAATTCAAAAAACATTCGATTCGTATTGATAAGGAGACGTGCTGATTAGTTTTTGGCGAAGGCAGGTCTAGCCGTTCCGAAGATACGGGGCAAAAAGTGCCGAAAACGGTAAATCAGTTTTTAAGAGAACGGAGCGTCCGATTTGAATAATTCAAAAAACATTTCACTTGTATTGAGAAGATGAAGAATTGATCAAATTTGTATGAAGGTAGGTCTAGCGGTTTCGGAGATCTAATGAAAAAAGTAAAAAAAATGCCATTCGGCGGTTAAATGATCATTAGACATATGCACATCAAATTATCATATATTTTATAGAGATTTTAACAATAAGTATAATTTTTTTTTTACGTTTCTATGAGTTCCGTACCAATGCTTATGCGTTAGACGGCGGCGCGGCACTTGCGCGCTTTGACATTTCGTCTCTATGCAGTTCAAGCAGTACGATTTTTTCGAAAAAAAGTTCAGAATTTCCAAAATATGTCAAAATGAAGAAAACATTTTTATTTTCAAAAGAATTTTGTTTTCAAAAAAAACTTTTTTTTTTCAAAAAAAAGTAATTTTTTGTCAAATTTATAGTTTCTCAAAAATCTAATTTTTCCGAAGTGAAATTTTTTCAAAAATGTTAATGGTTTTTAAAAAACTAATAATTTTTGGTACGGGAAGTTCCAGCAATTTGCCTTAAGGCACGATGCCTTAATTGCCTTAAGACAGAATGCCACTTACAGCTAGTTAACTGATAAAGTTAATTTTTATTTTGAACTGTTTATAATTAGTTGTGCACTGGACGAATGTGAGCGAGCTGAATTGGATTTGGAGTATCGGGAGTATCGGGAGTATCGATATTTTCCGTGCATACAGAATACCGAATACCGAATACAGAATACAGATAGTTCGTACTTGTCTATATGTCTTCGGCACCGGTACCGCGAGTGTACGAAGGGAACAGCGGTGAGAGACTGACACGCTCAGTCGCTTTCTGTCGCTCCTCGCTTTAGTCGAAACGGGGCTGAGTCTCATTTCGCTTGCTATGTGTTGTGTTTTCTACTAAACATGTCATACAAAATTTGAACTGTGCACGAAGTTTGTTTGGAAACCTTCGAAAACATCAACTTTATTCAAAACAATATCGGTTTGTGCTTTTTACATTTTCCGAGCTTTGGAAAACTGTTTGTGTTGAACGATATCGTACTACGAGCAAGTATTGTCAAAACTGTGTGTTCACGTACGAGTTAATTTCTTCTCATTTAGTGAATAATGTTTGTGTTAATAAATGAAGGATCGTGCACAACGAGGTAGTAACAAATAGTAAATAATTAATGCATTCATATACATTTAGAAATTTTTAATAATATGGACATGTACCAAACATACATACATTGTCATAAACATATACCTATGGGAATGTGTTTATATATGCATTTGTATGTATGGATGTACATGCCATACAAATCTGAGGTAAATGATTTCGTGTAGTGTATATGCACCTATATATGAATGTAAATATTATGTTCAAGTTATATATATATATATATATATATATATATATATATATATTAATATGGAAATATTAACAAACAACACTCTTTTTTGCACTATTTTATTAAATAATAAGACAGTATTTCGAACAACGTATAATGGATAACACATAATGCTAATTTAGTTTTCCATATTTTAAATTTTAAATTATAACACACTGATGATGAGACAAACCTAGTCTCGAAACGTTTGTGAAAATTATTATTTAATAAAATAGTGCAAAAAGAGTGTTGTTTGTTCATATTTCCATATTAGTATCTATTTTCCACTCAGAATACATATGTTATATATATATATATTTATATATATATATATATATATATATATACATATATATAAATATATATATATATATATATATACTTGCGTATTTAAATATCTGCAAGTATAAAAAACATAACTGATGTATATATAAATATATATTTGCCAGTATAAAAGACATTACTAGTGCATAATACACACACACACACACACACATATATATATATATATATATATATATAATAGTTATTATGTATAGTATATAATAATCGTTCATAGCATAATTGAAAAAACAAAAAAAAATCTTTAAAAAATCTATTTTACATCCATACATTTCGACTATAATCCTAGCCTTCATTCAGTGGAAACTCAAAATGAAATTTAAAAACTAAAACAATTGAATTCAAAACATTATAAAGAGTAAAAAGTATTTACAATTTGTTAATCTTACAATTAGAGTTAAAAACAAAAAATTGAATAATCCATGGTATCAGGAAATGATAATGCACTACACTATGCAATATAAACATTAAACTGTAATTAAACAATATTTCATAAAATTAACTTTAAAAAATCACAAATAGATAGTGTGCAATATATTTGTTATCCTCAAACTGGTTGAAGATTTAATGAAAAAATGATTTTTTCAAAATTAGTTTTCTACACATGTGTGGAACTAATTGCGAAATCCTTACACACATTTTTATTGTTTTGTAAGAAATTTGAAAATACTGTCTTGTAAGTAAAGGACATTTGTGTCGCACAGCATGTTGAATTCATTCATTTTATTTATTGTTCTATCATTATAAATCGTCAGAAATGATCCTTTACAAACCTTCTTTTAAATAAATTTTCTTCGATTTTCTTTTAAACTAAAATTTCTTTTCTAGTTTGACTCTTCTTCAGTGGCTAAATTATAAAACATAATATAAAAAATAATGCAATCAATATTTAAAAGATATAAAATAATAAACAACAAATGGGTTATAATATCGAGTAACTAATGTTAAATTATAGATGTACAATTGAAAAGTGTACATAACAATCAAAAATAAGGGATAAAAAATCTTTTGAAAATACATTCAAAAACTAGTTGGTATTGGTATTTTGCCTTGAGGCAAGTTACATGAACTTCCCGATATGTGTAAATAATCGACTTAATCAATAAAAAATAAATTAATTTAAGAGTGGTTATCGAACACGTTAACCTGGTCGGAGTATTTTCTAAAAGCAAATTTTCAAAAATCAATAATTTTTATTATTGAACCAGTTTCCGTAGGACTTTAATGGTTTAACTAACGTCAAAAAAACTACTCATATTCTCAGACTTCGATAATTTTTTTAAATTAAACTACTTGTAAGCCCGTAATATTTCTGTAAGGTCTATAAGACCATGATATATAATCGCTAAAAAAAGTTCCATTAAAATCGCTTTAATTTTTTTTTTTCAACAGTTAGTTACAAGAAAACGCCTTGGTAGATTTTTACCTAAAACTAATCAGTATCATTCCCAACCAATATCTTTCGAACAGTTTTTGATTCTTTAAAATCGATTCGGTAGTATGAGCTTAAATGTGGACGAAAAGTTCGAAACTTTTTCCAAATTACAAAGAAACGGCTTAGCCGATCACTGCACAAAACTGAGAAAAGATAATTCACATCGAAATACATTGATTGGCTTTTAAATGTTTGTATTCGGTTCAGAAGAAAACGTCGATGAAAGTTCTAATTTTGACAAATGCCAAAAAACGATACTAATTTTTGCAAACTTTGACGAATTTTTAAAATTAAACGACTTGTCGTAGGGCCGTAATTTAGTATGATCTATAAGACTATGGTATCTACCATAAAAAAAATCATAAAAATCGTCGAAAAAAATTTTTTTAACACTTTATTACAAGAAAACGGCCCGGCCGATCTTTACCAAAAACTAATCAGCACGATTACCAACCAATATCTTTCGGACGGTTTTTGCATTTTCAAAATCGATTCAGAATTACGGGCTAAAACGTGGACGAAAATTTTTCACTTTTCTGCTATTTACAAAGAAACGGCTTGGCGCAAAATTTATGAACGCTAGACCTAATTGAGATACATCGAATGGCTTTTAAATTTTTGAAATCGGTCCAGCCGTTTTTGAGACAACGTCGATTTACGGCAAAAAATCTATTCATAAAACACGCACGCACACACACATACTTTTTCCAAATTTGGTCTCATTCGATTCAGAATGGCTTGAAACGTCGTGAAAACATAAAATTAGCGAATCGGATTTTTTTATGAAAACAAACTTCTTCTTCGGGAAGTTAATAAATTTTATAATGTTTTTCACAATATGATAATAAGTACGCTACGAATATACAATATATAAGAATAATTACTTTTATTGAAAGCTAAAGTTCAAGTATTTTGGGTAAAATATATCAATAATTCATCAGGCAGAAGGTAACATTGCTAAAACGCAAGGCAGAACTAAATGCTATGTTTTTTTTAATTACCTTTAACCGAGGCCGAAAGCTTTATATTTCTATAAATTTTAAACGGGCGATTAAGTTTTTTGTTTTTGATAAATGAGGATCTTTCTTATGTTACATAAATCGTTGTAATATACACTTCTTATATAATCATTTATAGTTTTTTTTTTTAGATTTATGGTGTATTGTGAAATTGGGTTCATTAAGAATTACTGTGAATATTAGCGTAAATGATGTATTATTTATAACGTTTTATTACTAAAGCGTAAATGGCAATTATTTTAACTATATAGGTCTGTGAACAAAAAATTTAAATTAATATTTTGATTATTTCAGACGTTATTAACTTCCCATTAATATAGTAGTGGGCCAAAAATTGAAAATGAAAATTTTTGCATATCTTCACGTTGTGAACGTTTCTGAACATTTTGGCATACCTCAGAAATAATGAATGTGTGTGTATGTGCATGTGTGTTTTGTATGTCCGCAATTTCTCGTTCACGTTTTCGGGCGCACGGATCAACCGATTTGAACGGTTCAAAAACATTCGATTCCTATTGTTAGGGAGATATGCTGATTAGTTTTTGGCAAAGGCAGGTCCAACCGTTACCGAGATACGGAGCAAAGAGTGCAGAAAATAGAAATCGAGGTTTTGAGAGAACGAAGTATTCGATTTGAATGAATGATTCAAAAACTTTCTGCTGTTTTGACAAAATAATTTGGAAAAAAAAATTTGGCTTTTGGAAAAAAAATTATTGATTTTCAATTTAGATTTTAATTTTAATTCTGGTTAAAGTTCTAAAGCTCGCTTATATATTTTAAATAATTTTATTTTTGTAATTCAGTTTATATAATTCTTATAAATATTAGACAATGTTATAGTATTTAAAATAATTTATTTCTAAACATTTAATATTCCTCGAACATATTGTTACTGTACGCGAAGTTCCAGCAATTTGCCTTAAGGCACGATGCCATACACCACTAGTTCTTTAAACTGTAACTTTTTTTTGCAGTATCAATTTTAATTTAGTAAATGTGTATATTCTCGTTTATGTTTATGATATACTTAAAACAGAAATACTTGACAAAATTCAATGTTTGATTTATGATTCTAAAGTAGTAACTACAAGTAGCAATACGGTAATTCAATTCGTGGAATAAATAATATGGAATAGAAAAAGGAAATTATTTTTCAAAATAAGACTTAAAATTAGCATTATCCGTAGGCGAAATCTTTCCAATTTGTATCATTCTTTTTGTTTCGCCTATTCAAAGTAAGAGAAAGTTATTTCGAAGAATCACAACTTCGGCTCGGCCTCTGGTTTGACAGAACTGATATTTTAACTGAAGGTGTATTAAGTGGCTTAAAATGATTATACTTTTAACGACTTATATACCAATAGTGTTTTGATTATTCTGGTGCAATTGCACTTGCAATTAACATCTGGAGCACTTGTTCCGTTCATAGTTACTGTGCGGTTTAGGTTTCCAGCTGTTTGTTATTCGTGTTCATTAAGGTTTCGAACTCATCTAAAGGTTTACAAAGCATACTGTTGCTAACGAATTTTCTAGAGTTTTGCTTGTTTGTTTGGATTTCATCCTAAAAACTTACTCTATTCTAAAATATCCAGTAAACGATCTTAAATATATATTATGACAAAAATCAATTCAATAATCCATGGTATCGGGACATGGTAATGCACTACACTATAAATATAAACATTAATTTGTAATTAAACAACATTTCACAAAATACTTCCTTAAGGCAAATTGCTGGAACTTCCCGTACCGTAAGGAAATGTTCGAGGAATATTAAATGTTTTCAATAGATTATATATATAGATACTGTAAAATTTCTAATATTTATAAGAATTATATAAACTGAATTAGAAAGTTAAAATCATTTATTTAAAGTATATAAGTGAGCTTTAGAACTTTAGCCAGAATTAAAATTAAAATCTGAATTATTTTCGATATACATAAAAAGCTTGAAATTAAAAAATCCCAAAGCAGTTGTTTTATCAACACAACACAGAAAGTTATTTGAATCATTCAAATCGTATGCTTAGTTCTCTCAAATACTGTCATTTTTTGTACATTTTTTGAAATGGCTGGACTTACCTTTACCAAAAAGTAATCACCACTTCTCCTAATCATTACAAATTGAATGTTTTTTGAATCATTGAAATGGGATACTCCGTTTTCTCAAAAACTCGATTTCTATTTTCTGCACTCTTTGCTCCGTATCTCCGTAACGGCTGGATCTGCCTTTCTCAAAAATTAATCAGCACATCTCTCTATCAATACGCATCGAATGTTTTTTGAACCATCCAAATCGGTTAAACCATACGCCCGAAAACGTGGACGAAAAAATGCGGACATACAAAACACACACACGCATCAATTTTTTCTGAGGTATGTTAAAATGTTCAGAAACCTCTGAAACGTGAAGATATGCAAAAAAATTTATTTTCGATTTTCGGCCCATTACTATAACTTACCCTACGGGATGTTAATAAATTGTCTACAGAAATTTTTATTTTTTATTTATGTTATGCTCGATTTTTAGACTTTGTTAATACATATGTCAACATCAAATGCAGAATCATACAATATATATATATATATTCTCTAACTCTACTAGAACACCAAAATAACTATTCTAATATATATATATATATATATATATATATATATATATATTAGGGTGGTTCTTAATATGGACATTTTCAAATTTCCTTGCTCCCAAGGGCTCAAATGGTTCTAAATTGATAAAAAAAACAATTCTCTGAAAGTGTTAGCTCTTAATATTATCTTTTAGATAGAGCGCTATTCAATCAAAGTTTTGTATGGAAATAGCGTGAAAAAAAATTCAAAAATTTTGCAGGGCATCGAATTTTCAATAACAAATTACACGAATTTTCACTTTTAATTCATTTGTCGCTAAGTTATACCTAAAAATTTTTTTTTTTAATTTTCAACATTTTTTTCATGCTATTTCCATACGAAGTTTGATTGAATTGCGCACTATTTAAGAGTTAATATTAAGAATAAAACTTTCAGAGAATTGTTTTTTATCAATTTGGAACCATTTGAGCCCTTGGGAGCAAGGAAATTCGAAAATGTCCATATTAAGAACCACCCTATATATAAATATATATATATATATATATATATATATATATATATATATGTGTGTGTGGTGTGTGTGTGTGTGTGTGGTGCGTGTGTATGTGTATATATTATAAATAACCAAGTCAAAATCAGAAACCATTTTTGGTTTATACATATACATTTACATTTTAATCTCAGTTAGTATGTTTTGTAACCGCATATTATTAACAATAACATTTCTTCTTTCAAGTATTTTTTTGTCCCAATTTTAAATACAATTTTTAATTTCAAGATAGTC